>NC_039243.1:7612613-7850113 GCF_003368295.1 Carassius auratus
AATTAGAATTAGAATATCATCAAAAAGTTTATTTATTTCACTAATTCCATTCAAAAAGTGAAACTTGTATATTATATTTATTCATTGCACTGATATATTTCAAATATGTATTTCTTTTAATTTTGATGATTATTAATGAGAACTAAGGAAAATCCCGAATTCAGTATCACAAAAAAATTACAATATAACATAAGGCCAATACAAAGAAAGGATTTTTAGAAATATTTGCCAGCTTAAAAGTATGAAAATGAAAAGAACTCAGTTGGTGCTCCTTTTGCCTGAATTCCTGCAGCAATGCGGTGTGGCATGGAGTCGATCAGTTTGTGGCACTGCTCAGGTGTTATGAGAGACCAGGTTGCTCTGATAGTGGCCTTCATCTCTTCTGCATTGTTGGGTCTGACATATCGTATCTTCCTCTTCACAATACACCATATATTTTCTATGGGGTTAAGGTCAGGCGAGTTTGCTGGCCAATTAAGCACAGGAATACCATTGTCCTTAAACCAGGTACTGGTAGCTTTGGCACTGTGTCCAAGTGCCAAGTCCTGTTGGAAAATGAAATCTGCATCTCCGTAAAGTTGGTCAGCAGCAGGAAGCATGAAGTGCTCAAAACCTTCCTGGTATATGGCTGTGTTGACCTTTGACCTCCGAAAACACAGTGGACCAACACCAGCAGACGACATGGCACCGCAAACCATCACGGAGTGTGGAAACTTTGCACTGGACCTCAAGCAACATGGATTGTGTGCCTCTCCTCTGTTCCTCCAAACTCTAGGACCCTGATTTCCAAAGGAAATGCAAAATTTACTTTCATCAGAGAACATAACTTTGGACCACTTCCTTTTTGAAGCGAGACGCTTCTGATGCTGTCTGTTAGCTAATTACAGTGTGGCACCAGTTGTCTTCAGTATTTAACCTTTTCACAATATTCTAATTTTCTGAGATACTGAATTTGGGATTTTCCTTAGCTGTCAGTTATAAACATCAACATTAAAATAAATAAACATTTGAATATGTCAGTCTGTGTCTAATGAATTAATATAATATACAGGTTTCACCTTTTGAATGGAATTAGTGAAATAAATCAACTTTATGATTCTAATTATATGACCAGCACCTGTGATATCTATTTGTTCACATCTTCTAGTTTATAATATCTGTTTTCCTTTATAATTAAATATTGTGTTAACACGTGAAAGAGTGATCAAAATATAGATATTCTTTAGTGATCAAGAAACAAAGGACCAGTATCATTATCAACTGATACTCAGAATTTTGGATTCGTAACAGAAATGATATTGGTGCATCCCTACTCTCCACCAAGCAATGACAATTCAGACTAACCACATTTTCTGTAATCTTAGATTTGTTTTTTTTTCAAAAGGTTTATTGTTACATCTACTGTAGCTTTACAAAGCTCTATTCTAGTCTTATCCTCTCTGTCTCTCTCTCTCTCTCTCTCTCTCTCTCTCTCTTGTGATCTACCTCCAGTGAGCAAATACTCTGGCTTAGAGAGAGACTGCTGTGTGGATGGACTGAAGAAATTGGATGATTTGACATACACCTGTCAGTATCGGACACAATTTATTCAGGATGGAGAGAAGTGCATTAAGGCTTTCCTGCACTGCTGCACTGAGATGACCGCCCATCTCGAAAATCCAGATGAAGAAACATTTCTAGCCCGCAGTAAGAGCATTCTCAGTAATAGTTTACAAATTTCAATTGGAAATCTCGCTTGCAAATGTGCTTGGAGTCAGATTGTGCTTCAGGTGTGTCTGGAGCAGGATAATTTACCCCAGAGATGTTACAAGTTTTGGTTACAATTGCAGAGATGGTTTCAGTTGGAAAATACTTTGTAAAAAATAGTCAGTTCTGTTTTGTGTAAGTAACTCAACCACTCATTTCACCCCCAGGTGAAAGCGAGGAATTTGTGAACTCTGATGACATTGTGACACGCACGCTGTTCCCTGAAAGTTGGCTTTGGGAGGAAGTGGCGCTGCCCAAATGTTCGTCAATGAACCGCCAGTGGTGAGTTTGACTTTGAGTTTCCAACAGTCAGTGCTCAGCCGCCATTGTTCCTGTTTTATTAAAAGATGATCTCTCTTTTAGTCAAACCACCACCTTACCCAGGGATGGACTCAAGCTGAAAGACTCCATAACTACCTGGGAGATCACAGCCATCAGCCTGTCCAGTACTCATGGTACAGAGTCTTGTTGTAAACAAAATTCATATTAAAGGAATAGTTAAAGCCATTTCCAATCTTGTGTATTGAATTTCTGACATGCTGTTGTGTAACATAGACAATAATTTAATTGCGTTACTGTTCTGTTCAGTCTCACTGGAATAACAATATTCTAGGCATGCAGTACATGCTTTCTATAAGAAGTTGCTGTGTTTTTTTCTCTACAAAGGTATTTGTGTGGCAGATGTCCAGGAGATGACAGTGGTGAAGAAATTCTTTATTGACCTTAAGCTTCCATATTCAGCCGTGCGCAACGAGCAAATTGAAATCAAGGCCATTATCCACAACTTGAACGACAAACAAGTAAAGGTCAGGTTGGAAGAATGATTAACCATGGCAGACCTTACTGGACAGGCCCTCAGCATAACAACAGAATATGATTTGGCCACTATCAGCCTTCCTCTCTTCATATGGAATATGTGATTTTCATTTCTTCTTGTAGGTACGTGTGGAGCTGATGGAAACCAAAAACATCTGCAGCCCGGCTAGCAAGAGAGTAAAGTTCCAAACCATTGTGACAGTAAATGCTAAATCATCATACTCTGTACCATTTGTCATCGTCCCGTTAGCTTTCGGACGCCATGCCATTGAAGTGAAGGCAGCTGCTGCAGGAGGTTGGAGTGATGGCGTGAAGAAAGATCTCCTGGTGGTGGTACGAAAATTAAACCTTCGTAATCGAATAGCAAGACAATTCAATGTAGCTTTAGCATAATGTGAACAGAACCCAACAGATTACATAAAGAAATGAAGTGGCATACATTCATCACAGCTTTCCTCTATGTTTAAAGACATCAGTTGAGTCTCTGCCACCTTGCTGATTTCTAAGAATCTACACATGAATCTGAACTATATGGCACACACCTTTTTTTCTCTCTCTCTCTCTCTCTGTGTGTGTCTCTCTCTCTCTCTGTCTCTGTCTCTTTCACTCACTCATGCTTATTTTAATTTCTTTAGTCTGAAGGCGTTTTGACCAAACTTAATGAAAATCTACAATTCAGTCCTTCAAAGAAAGGTAAGGGGATTCCACTAAAACATATACACACAAATAAATTCTCTTTTCAAGGGATAGTCCACCCCAAATTTAAGATTCTGTCATCATTTACTGATCTTCTTGTTCAAGAACTGCATGACTTTAATTACGACATAATTTATTTTTGGATTGACTATCCAAATTAGGAGCCCCCTAAAACCCCCTTAGCTGTTATAAGCTCTGTGGTTCTCAGCGCCCTCCCAGCCTTGGTCAGATACTAAATAAAAGCCACACCAGTCATCAAAATTCATGTCCTCCATGCACAAATGAGAGTGAAGTATGATTGCATAGTTCTTGTGTTTCTGGAACAGGTGGTGAACATGTGGAGGTAATCAAGAGCCTTATACTGAGGGACCAGGCGCCCAACACTCCTGCAAAAACATATATATCAGCAATAGGTGACTCTTCTAACATCTGCTGTAAGATTGTAAAATAAAAATAGGCCTTGTTTTTACAAGTATGTCAATCTCTTGTCCACAGGAGATACAATCAGTATAACAATAGAAAAGGCTATTAGCGGCCAGGGCATGGGTTCCTTGATTATCCAGCCTGGTGGCTGTGGGGAGCAGAACATGATTGGCCTAACGTTGCCCGTCATTGCAACGTATTACTTGGACAAAACCAATCAGTGGCACACCGTGGGCGCTGGCCTTAGGCAGACAGCTGTTCTGTATATCACGAGAGGTAAACTAATCACTGCAAAGTCAACTATTCTGCTCCAATGCTTTTGTTTCATAGAGAATGTCCATCTTTGTTGGACATGTGTTGATGAACAGGTTACAATCAACAGTTGGCATATCGTAAAAGTGATGGATCCTATGGTGCATGGATTACTCATCCAAGCAGCACCTGGTAAATAATACATTTATCCATAGTTCTGCTTGGTCAGTAAGAACTGTTAATCAGGAATCAAGACTCAGTATTTTTTTCTCCTAAAGGTTGACAGCATATGTTGCTAAAGTATTTGCCATGGCCAGTAACATTGCAAGCATAGACCAGAATGTGATCTGCTCTGCTCTCAAGTGGCTCATACTGAACAAGCAGTTACCTGATGGCGTTTTCAGAGAAGATGCCCCTGTGATTCATGGAGAGATGACTGTGAGTGAGACCTCTTTCAAACTAAAGGAACACTTCACCAAAAAAAAAAAAAAAAAACTATGATCTTTAAACTTCTGACCTTAACCTAAATTACTTTCTTTCTTAACTAGAGCACTAATGGAAAAAATAAAGTCATACTTCAAAAGTGCCAAAAATGAGTCTGTACAACTCTTGACATTTCTTCAAGTCTACAAACTAAAATTCTAGATATTTACTATACATTTCACAGCACCATGGCATTTTGATGAAGCAACTTTGAAGAGCTACTCTTGCAGTATATCTCTTTATGGGGCAAAAATTAAAGCTGCAGTCGGTAACTTTTGACGCTTATTAGTGGTTAATAAACAGAACTGCTTGCGTCTTGCGGAAGAACATTGTAGCCGGAACTCTTTCCCTCTGTTTATGTCTATGAAGAATCACAAAGGTACTGGGTTACTCCGCCGCGGTACCCCTGAAGCAATCTAAAATAGTCCGATTATAAACACTTATTATAGGTGCACCCCAGTGATTCAGGACAAGCTAAAGACACGGTTTGGAAAATGGATTCATGGTGTACTCGCTTATTATATCCATTTTTCTACATTTTGAACACAAAAAAAGTTACGGACCGCAGCTCTGATTGGTTGTTTCTTACCGGGAGCGGTCTGTAACTGCAAATGGCAATAGGAGCACTGGGAGGAGCTTGATTTTTTTTCACAAATTATTTGTCTTATATTCTACTGTCAGGACATAATGACAGGTTTAACAAATATGTAAAAAAATATATATTTGTACAAAAGTTACCTACTGCAGCTTTAAACCTACCAAAAAAAAAAAAAAAAGAAAAAATTCAAACTGCTATTGCCAATGGTCAAATAGTCCCGCTGTTCGATTTAGAGAGAATTAGGATTTTCTGAGCAGATTAAACAGAAAAAGAATAAATCATTTCATCATTAAAAAAATATATACCAGAGCAGCTTTACCTGCAAGTATTCATTTCACATTTCACTATTTCAAAAATGAACCTGATATGTGATCACACTTACCATCTGCAGGTGAAAGAAAGGGATAAAATAATATGAAAGGTAATAATTATGACAAAATAAACATTCAAAGCTATTCTACCAGCTTGCAAACAGGCCAAACCTAAGTAACTGTTTTCCAAGCAACCTCTTTTTCTGGATAATTCTATGATATTGAAATATTGTGTTGCACTGAGGCAGAGATAGATGGCACTCATCCTCTGTGGCTCTTCTGTTTTGCTTTGCTGTTAAGTTTGAGTCTTCACCTACACAGAAGTAACTGCCAAATATCATCCAGAAAGCTTGTTAGAAGTCCTTGCTGGCAATTCACATATAGGGACTTTTTTTCTTTGCTGGAAGTTTACCTGGTAGAATTCAATATTGCTCCTGTACCCATTGAAATGAATGACTTCAACAACAACATTTTTGGTAAATGTGATCACAAATTTACTTGTAGCTTTAAATATTTCTGATATCACTATGTCATCACTGTGCACAGGGGAACGTACGTGGGGGGGACTCGCAAGCATCCATGACGGCTTTTGTGCTCATTGCCCTGCAGGAGGGGAGGGGCATTTGTGCCGGCCAAATCTCAGTGAGTCCCGCAAGGCTTTGAGTTAATATGCAATCCTTGAAAAAGCTAATGTTTCTAGCTTAATTAAAAATAAATAAATAAAGATTATTATTGTTCTTTTTTATGCCACTCAATATAATTCATTTTCTTAAATTTACTCTTTTTTGTTGTTTTTATTCCTTTTTAGAGTCTTGACAGTAGCATATCTAAAGCCATTATGTACCTCAAATCTCAGTTACATAGTCTGACAAATCCTTATGCAGTCGCCATGGCATCTTATGCTCTTGCCAATGGAAAGGCACTTGACAAACAAGCCCTGCTGAGAAAAGCATCTGCAGGTAAAGAGACAGCCATCTCTTTTGAATTCATGTGAAGAGTTAAATTAACCTGTTCAGAAAAAGTGTGCTTTTTCTGTTTACTTGTGCTTTAATGTTCAAGTCTCTATGTAACACCTATTTCAGACAGCATTAACATTTCTTGTTTTACCTGCCTAGGTATTTAGGTACTAAATAATTAAGAAAGATGCATGACAACATTACATGTACATTACAATTAATTCAAAAGCAAAGAAAAGCTCATAAGGAAATGCCTGATGATTGTCATGAACAAGTCAACACAATCTAAAACTAAAAGTCAACAAGTATAGAATCTAATTATTTTTCCTCATCTGTTTTACATAAACCAAAAGCAAAGATGCTTTTCAATCTGTATTGAATCTGTATGGTAAAAATTGCTATGCAAATAAAATTAAACTGAATTAATTCCATACAGATGGAAGTCAATGGCCTGTCCCTGGAAGCAGTAGCTTTACTTTAGAGGCTTCGGCTTATGCGCTTCTGGCCCTCGTAAAAGCTCAAGACTTCCAAAATGCAGCTCCCATTGTAAACTGGCTCAACAACCAGAGACAGTCCAGTGGAGGATATGGCACGACTCAGGTTTGTGTACATCCAACAAGCACATCCGCATTGCAAATCTGTCCACAGGTTTACTATGCAACATATAAGAAGAGACCATAAACAATTTAAGACCAAAAAAGTGAAGCCTACGCATGAGAAACAGTTCAAGCTTGTTTCGTCCATTCCAGGCCACCATCATGGTGTTCCAGGCTGTAGCTGAGTACAGGATTCAAGTGAAAGACATAAAACTGTTAGACCTAGAAATGACAATCCGAGTGGAAGGCACCCAGCAGCCGATTGTGTGGAACTTCGACAAAGAAAACTCTCATCTCACACAAACAGAAAAGGTGAGTTTGTACTAAAAGGCGACACGGGAAAACATAGGTTTAACCTTTTTAATGTCATCAAAAGGTTTGTTAATAATATGAATCAATCCCCATGTATTTCATATAGTCAGATATAAATTACCATTTAGTGTCTTGGTGTGTTAGGTCTTAAAGTCAGAGCAGTCTAACATACCTGCTGCTGTCTGGCATTAATGTTAAAGGGATAGTTCACCCAAAAAGGAAAATTATTTCATTAATGACTCACTCTCATGTCGTTCCAAACCCGTGAGACCCCCATTCATCTTCAGAACACAGTTTAAGATATTTTAGATTTAGTCCGATATACTGTCCATGCGCAGAAAGGTAAGACAAACATCATCAAAGTAGTCCATGTGAAATCAGAGGGTCCGTTAGAATTTGTTGAAGCATCGAAAATGCATTTTGGAAAAACTACGACAAAACTACAACTTTATTCAGCATTGTCTTCTCTTCCGTGTCTGTTGTGAGTGCGTTCACTGCAGTGTAGTGATAAACGGTTCGCGAATGAATCACTCGATGTAACCGGATCTTCTTGAACCAGTTCACCAAATCGTCTCCAATAAGCTTTAATCCACAAATAACTTAAGCTGTTAACTTTTTTAATGTTGCTGACACTCCCTCTGAGTTCAAACAAACCAATATCCCGGAATAATTCATTTACTCAAACAGTACACTGACTGAACTGATGTGAAGAGAGAACTGAAGATGAACACCGAGCCGAGCCAGATAACGAATGAACGATTGACTCATTCTCAAGTCAAGAACCGGTTGCATCGGTTTTTGGATCAACAGTAGTGATGGGATATTTGGTTCTTTTCCGCGAACCGGTTCTTTCAGACAGTTCGATTCAATAAAACGGTTCAATGGTTCTTTTGCGCTTGACGTATTGACGTAAGATTTTTATCACTCAAGAATGAGTCAATCTTTCGTTTGTTATCTGGCTCGGCTCGGTGTTCATCTTCAGTTCTCTCTTCACAGCAGTTCAGTCAGTGTACTGTTTGAGTTAATTAATTACTCCGGGATATTGGTTTGTTTTAATGCGTATAAGACGCGAACCGTTTAAAACGATTCAGTTTGATTTGGTGAACTGGTTCAAGAAGATCCGGTTAACTTAAACTGTGTTCCGAAGATGAACGGAGGTCTTACGGGTTTGGAACGACATGAGGGTGAGTCATAAATGACATAATTGTCCTTTTTGGCTGAACTAACCCTTTAATAAAACAAGGAATTAAACATAGATCAAACTATACAGATTTTTTATAGTAAAGACTATACCATATTCTTTTACATGTGATTATGACTTTATTTCACTGTTATCTAAAATATTGGGTTTTAGCAGGGCAAATTTTAGCAGGGCAGCAGAAATGTTTAAACCAAATCCTCTATTTATAAATTAATTTATGTTACACATTCTAGCTTTAGTATCAATACAGGAAGACACTGCAGTCATATTTATTTAAGAAGAATCTTGTATTTTAACTCTAATATTGAGCAGTAACATTTAACATTGTTCATCAAGATGAATAATTGTATGTATGCATTTATTTTATTTTATCAACAGATTGAACCTAACAGGCAGATCACAATCAGTGCCAAGGGTTCTGGAGAGGCCTCTGTAACTGTGAGTGACAGAAGAAAGCAATAATCAGAGATAAATGCTGACAAAAAAAATAAATACATCAGACATTAGATACTGTGTTTCTGTTTTGTCCTCTGCAGGTTGTGACTGAGTACTATGCAAAACCAAAAGAAAGCAAAAGCACCTGCAAGAACTTTGAGCTTTCTTTGACTTTTGAAAGGGAAAATAAAGGTTACATTTATAAAAAATGCTGATCATAAGTACAGTATATATATTTTTTTTTATTGAAGAAATGTACTATTACTAATAATTTCATGCTTCTCTATCACTAGAGTCAGGAAAATGAAGCCATCATTTATTATTATTATTATTATTATTAGTATTATTATTATTATTATTGTTATTATTATTATTATTTATCTAATTGTATTTATTTGTTGACTTTTGCTTACAGAACTAAATGTTTTAATCATTTTCATTTAAAGAACAATGTTTAATTGTCATGAAAATAATATTGATGATACTAAATTTTACATTTTCTAAATGGCAACATTTTCTTGATGCAAAACAAAATATGATCAAACAAAAGTTTGCTTATTTTTTAGTGAAATATGCCTTACAGGTTTGGTAATAATTGCCCATTACAGTCTTGTGTACATTAACATTTATTTATTTGGCACATTAATGATCAAAATCAACTAACAAATACAGAAAGATAACAGGAAAATTGTCTTTCTTTCTTTTTTAGTAACATATCAAGGAGCAATTGAGAGTTACAAACTCGCTATCAATACCAGGTGTGCAAATACATGCCATATCCATCACATTTCTGCCCAAATCAACTGAACATCAAAGTTAAAACTTTCACATTTCAGTTTGACACAATGGTCTCTTACTACAATCCTTGAAAATTATCAAATGAATTAATTTATTTAGTTTGACCAAGGTTTTGGCAAGAATTATAGTATTTTATGATGACCTGTATTCTGTTTTGTAAGAGTGTTTTTTGTTTTTTTTCTCAATGTTATATAAATATTCTCTCCTGTCCTGCCACAGTATAATCAGATGGAGGGAGAGTTTAGGAGATCTGTCTGAAACACACATTTTTGGGGTGCCAGTAGTGCTATAGAAAGCTGACATTTGCTTTGATGACTCCACAGATATCTGTCTGCTGAAAGAGATGCCACCATGTCTATATTGGATGTATCACTGCTGACAGGATTTGTTGTGGATGAGAATGATCTAAAGGCGGTATGAATCACATTTTCATTTTTCACATTTGCTTTTGACAAAATTAAATTATGAACTTCAGGGGCTTTTAATCGCAGTCTGCATATAGTGTTAGTCCAAACAAATTGCTTTTTTTTTTCACTACAAAAGGGTGGAAAAACATGGACTCTTTGTATGCCAACTGTGACAACTGTGTGGTATTAGCAGACTCTTTCTGGTGTATTTCTAGTAACTTTCAGTCACAACTAATTATATTATAATATAGTAATTTCTAACTATTGCAATCATAACATTTGTGTAGATTAAAAGAGATTGCGTCAATATTGTTTTTATACATTTTATTCATTCTGACATTTCTGTGATACATTTTGCTTGTTTCCATGAGAGTCACAGTGGCCACATTGTCAAACTCGCCAATACTAACTTTTGGTTTCTGTGTTTGTAGCTGTCAACTGGATGTGACAGGATGATTGAGAGATTTGAGATGAACAAGCAGCTTTCAGAGCGAGGATCTCTCATCATCTACCTAGACAAGGTCTCGGTGTCAGATTTACAATAAAAAAATACTAATGTTAAAGTATTGTAATGTCTAAAAATAGGGCCATCAGGCTTGCATCAGACTTGCATCAGGTTGACTAACTACTATAATTAGTTCTAATTTGGAAAATGACTTCATTAATTCTATTAATATTGTCTATTGGGTCACATAAGTAAATCTGCTAGTCACTTGATTTGGTCATTCAAACATTTACATACATTTTAGCATTTCTGCATAGACATAAACATACAGACTAACTCTCAATGTACAATTTAAGAGGTTTTATGATTAAATATTACTGATGGGAATTCCAGCTCTTTTCAGGGATTCTGATCATTTGGCTCAGCTCAGCAAAAATAACCTGCTCTTTAGGCTCCCAAAGGGCTCTTAATTTAGTACCATTGATGACCTTTTAGAAATTAGCCAAATTTGTTGATGTTTTGATCTGTTATGTGTGCACAGACATAATTAAATGATTCAAATAATTCAACTAAACAATTAAAAAATAAAATTCTAAACTGTAAAATGACACATAATATTCAGATTTGTGTAATCACATTATAGTTCGAATTTACACAATTTTTTCATGTATGTGTATATGTATGGCTCCATAAACCTTTCTGAAATACCATAATTGTAAATTGTTTTTGGTATAAAAACTTAATTCATGTAAAAACTTAAAACACTAGTTCATAAGCTATTTGGCATAGCAACCAGATACAGTGCACCAAATTACTTGTAAAGTTTATGCTGTCTATTTTTGCTGCATTAGCAATAAACATGTTGATTAGAATACACTATTAACACACACACACACACACACACACACACACACATATATATACACACACACAGAGACACGCATATACATATATACACAAAAATGCCTTCAACAAACATATACACATTTTTATATTTATATGCAAAGTAGTAGCACAGGTGTTTGCTCTAGTTTGATGCAAGGTAATGATATTGGGTCATTTTTGCACCACAATAACACAAGGCAATTTTATTCTAAACCTTCATTTATTTATTTATTTTTACTAAAAATGCTGCTGAAAATTTTCCTTCTAAAAAATCCTCCCACATGCCTGCTTTAAGGTATCTGCTGTTTGCATTTCCATTCTCTGCAGATTTCTCATACCAGGGAAGACAGGATTTCATTCAGGCTGCACAGAATAATGAAAGGAGGCTTCCTTCAACCAGCAGCAGTCACTGTATATGAATACTACTCTATAGGTATGAAGCTGATGTAAATGCAAAGGTGTAATAAGGGTTTTAATAATTCATACTTGTGGTTTTAGACTGACTTACAATGAGACAGGGCAAACTCATTTATAAACAAAAAAATCCAAAGACTAAAGACTGATTTATACTTCTGCGTCTGACCTACAGCATATGCATTGGTCTTCGTTTATACTTCTGCATCCATATGCAGTTACACATGCAGAACACTGTAGTGTCCATGGCAATGTTGCTGGTGTAACCAAAAGTCTACTGAATCATTATTATACAACTTATTATTATTATTATTATTATTATTATTATTATTATTATTATTATTTCATTGTAATTTAAACTAATTTTTTATTTTTACATACACAGAAAAATGTAAAAAAAGTGAGCCACTGACATTTTACTCCTTATAATTATGATAATAATATTTTCATGGCTGACTACTTTAATATCTCTGATGCTGCAGCTCAATGAATGAATGCTGTGTGACACATATGATGTCATTCTTGCATGTTTAGAAAATCGCTGTTTGAAGTTTTATCATCCAACCCGGAAGGAAGGAGCACTTCAGAAAATCTGTCAGAAAGATGTCTGTCAGTGTGCCGAAGGTAGTATATTTAATTGTAAAAATAATTTAGAAAAACTGCAAAGAAGACATATGAAGTTATACTGTTAGTCTACAGCAGGTTAATTTCTCTCTCTTTTGCTGAAACAGAAAACTGCAGTCTTCAAAAGAAGGAGAATATTATTGATGCTCACCGTAATAAGAAAGCCTGTGAACCTAAAATAAATTACGGTAATTTATTTTATGTGTGTGTGCATCTTTTGGCTCAATAAGTGAGAATGTTTTCTATATATATATATATATACATATATATATATATATATATATATATCTTATAGTCAGTAAGATACCAATCTAATCCTTTTTACAGTTTATAAAGCTGTTGTTTTGAAAGAACAAGAGGATGCCTTAACAGTTAATTATGATATGAGGATTGAACTTGCCCTCAAAACAGGTACAGTATATCTTCTCATTCCAACCACATTATGCAAAACAATTGTAAATCCTGTCAATTGAATGTTCTGCTCATTTCAGCAATCAGATGTAAAGTGGTTTACAGATGTTCTGCTGATTACTTGTATATGTTTATCCACACAAAACAAGTTAATCGTGTCTGGTCTTAATGATCTTTATCTTATCAGACACTTGTGATTTGTATTTTTATGTTGTATCAGTACTAACTCAGTGCCTCCGAGGAAGGGGGAGAAATCCAATCATGTCACATGTCATAAACAAATTTGTTTAGGTCCAGAAGTTGATGTGGAGGGGAAGCAGCGTTCCTTCTCTTTACAGATCTCTTGCAAAGAAGCTTTGGATCTGAAGCAAGGTGAAAGCTATCTGGTCATGGGCCAGGCTGACGATGTCCAACTAGAGGGCAGAATGTAAGTCCATTTGACCTGTGATCCAAAATGTGTGTGTCCTTATCTGTGAAAATGCATCTATATTAATAAGAAAGTTTGAAATATGAAACACTTTTTGAATGGTCAAATGTATACAAACCATTTCTTTAAAATACAAATATATTTACTGCTTACATGCCGGTATGGTGAAGGATTAACTTTGAAACATTTTTCACAGAGAAATTGCTAAAAAATAATTACAAAGACATTAAATCAATTTTTTTAAAGTAGAAAGACTCATAAACTTCCTCTGATGTCTCCTCAGCGGTCAGTATGCTTTGGGTGAGAGGACATGGTTGGAGTTTTGGCCCAGTTTTGAGCAGAGCAAGACTAGCACTGAACTCAGAGAAAAGTACAACGGCATGTTGAGTCTCCAGCAGGATCTGCGCTTTGGCTGCAACTAATTAGTCAAATGCCAGACTATTGCTTTGAGATGCTCATTGACAAAATGAAATATTATAAAACTAAAAAATCCTGTCGCTTCATTTTCAACTTTAAATGTATGTAAAACATGAGTTATGTGTTCATTTTGACTGTTGCTGTTTTAGTAATTATCCTGTTATTCAGCGATTAATTAGTGTATACCTAAGCATGACTTGTTTACACACCACCATTTCAAAAGCAGTGTTGTGAAACATGCATGTATAAGCAAATATCCCTAATAAATATGGTCAAGCAAGATCATCTGTTCTGATCATCGCCTTATTCACTATCCAAAACAACAAACTTTTATAAGGTACTGATTTATTACTGATGCAGAAATGTAATTTTTTATAATTGATTAAAAACTTTTTACTTCAAGATTAACCTTGTTGTGCAAGATCAATTTCCCAACAATTCAAGTTCAGTAGGATGTAAAATTTAAATCAAATAAATGTAAGCGATATAGCATCCTTCTTCTTGGAAAGAAATGTGCACAGCAAAGCACAGCACATCAGACTGCACTCACAGAAATATTTCACCCCAAATTTAAGATTTATGTAATTTTATTACATGACAAATTCCCATTTATATTTTTTTCATAACTTTGATGAAAACCAATCACATAAACTTTAAATAACAGGATCTTGTTTGTTTGTTTTATTACTACTACTACTACTACTACTACTACTACTACTACTACTACGCTTTTGAGTTATAACAAATGTGTTTTAGAAACACACGGTTATAACAGCCAGAGAAAAGACTAAGACAGAAATCAAGGGTCAAGAGCCCAACTAAAGCAGACACTGATCTCTTGGTTACTTCAAATGAAACAATAAATCAACATCTAAACCTTAGTTCATTCTCAATAAGATCTTCTGTAGACGTCTGACAGAAATAAAGTCAGTCTGGTTATTAATAAGTGGAGCTGCTGATGCTGTTTGTGGGGTTGTTTAATCAGATCTTGAGAGATTTCATGTATTTTATTTCAGTTGATTTCATCTAAGTCTGTGTCTGAAGTCAGTTGTAGTAGTTCTTGTGTTTCTCTTTTCTTCAGTGATTCTGTTTGTTAACAGCAGCTGTTCATCACTAATTCTCAATCAGCACTTAGTTAATCACTTAATTACTTGAATGCAAAGTTTTAAAACTTACATGGTTTAAATCAAGGCAATCTGTTTACTCAAACGGTTTGAGTAAAGTTTACATATCGGGTTTTACAGTGTAAAAAAAACTGTGCCACCATAATTGTGGTGAGTATTTGCTTCAGTTAAGCTCTTGAGCCTTCAAGCAGTTTCTATAAATTTGCTTCTAAGCAATTGTATTATTGTTTTTATAGCAAATATTTATGCAATGCTGATACAAATCTTGATCTAATAGGTAATTTATGCTTTTGGTGACTGTGTGATCTTGATTTAAGTTTCTTCTTTATAATTTTAAATAAAATAATTTGTGTCTTATTTGTTAAAGAAGACTGCTGTCTGTTTGTTTTGTGAGTTTAGGTCACTTTCACAAAGAAGAGATAAATCTTATTACATAAATGCCACCATAAAGTTTCAATATTAAGGAACAAAACAAAAACGCAGTTTGGGATTAGAAATTTAGTCATGATCATTTATCATATGATCCTCAACAGTGGTGAAAATAATTATACATACTGCAGTGGATTATGGGAGTCTTGCATGTATTGCAACATTAAGCATTTTGTTGATTGTCACCGTTGTAGAGATTCATATGCTGGTTCTTGATATCGGTGTGTGTCTAAAAGACAAGCTCTGGAGTTCAAATTTCTGTACTTGTTTGACCAATTTTAAAGCCACTGTTTCTAAATGTTAGGTTTCTGCTTTTAGGCTGCATTGAATATGTCAACTTATTTTGTTTACTCTTTTTTTTACATGTTGTGATTACATATTTTCAGGCTACTGTAACAATTCCAGTTTTTTTTTTTTTTTGCTTCACACCTAATGAACAAGAATGGGGAAACTAGGTTTTTTGAGAAACAGTGTTCATCCTTTTTATGTTTTTATTTACATGGAATTGTACTTAAAGGGGGGGGGGGTGAAATGCTATTTCATGCATACTGAGTTTTTTACACTGTTAAAGAGTTGGATTCCCATGCTAAACATGGACAAAGTTTCAAAAATTAAGTTGTACGTTTGAAGGAGTATTTCTGTTCCAAAAACACTCCTTCCGGTTTGAAAACGAGCATTTCACCCCCCCCCCCCCCCCAAGTCTATAATTTTCACCAATGTCAGTGTCTGATGAAATCACTTCCTGTGTATATTTAGCACTATTAAAACAAAGAGTAGGCTTCATTTTAGACCACATCCCCTCTGTGAAGACACACTGCAAGACACAGGAACAAAAATGGAATTAGAGGACTTTTATAATAATGCTAAATGCAGAAATGTTAAGAACACAGCTGGACCTCAAAGACACAATTATGAAGAACAAGCTCGAAACTGCCGTAAGGAGAAAGTTTAATTTTGTAAAGGAGAACAGTTAGATACAATTTCAATCATTGTTTTAGAACAACAGTTTTGTAAAAAAAAAATTCAGTCTTGTTTTCATATTTTACCACATAGTAATTTAAAATGTTCTTATAAAACAATTATTTATTCTTGAAACTTACATCCTGGTAATATGAAGTGCATTAATCATTATTTGTTGTGTTTTCTTCCTATCTGACAGGAGGAAGTCGATGTTTGGTGCAGATCACTGTGTGTCTCGGCATAATATGTCTACTTCTGATTGCTGCCATCATACTGCAGCATTTTCAGGTTGCTTCTAAGCGAGGTTAGTGCAAATCATTTTAAATGCAAGTAGTTTAATTTTCTTACTTTTATTTTTCATCTTTTATGCAAACCATTTTAAAAAGTATATTCTCGTCAGGATATCTGTGGGGTCCAGATGGCTTGTTCATGTCCACTGAGTTGAAGAGCTGGTCTGACAGCAGACAGTACTGCAGGGATCGTGGAGCTGATCTGGTCATTATCAACACTGAAGAGAAGCAGGTGAGTTTGTGTGAGAGTCTGTTAATGAATGAGAGCAATCACACTTATTCCTGTTGTTCTTCACACAGAGACACATATCTTCATTAGTCAAGGAAAGAGTGTGGATTGGTTTGTCTGACTCAGAGAATGAGGGCATCATGAAATGGGTGGATAATTCACCACTGAAACAAGGGTAAGAGCTAAACATCACTGTTTGTTTAATTTAGTCTTTGATTCTCAATATAAAATCACAACATTCAGAAAAAAATTTAAATCAGAAGAGAAAACTCTTTCATAAACAAGACAACCACAATTAAAGACATTTTACTGTAATTTATTTTAAGAAAATGTTTCTTCTCTCTTCTACTTTTTTCATTTCTGCACCAGCTTCTATACTACTTTAGTTTACTCATAAAATGTGAGCATTGATGATTCATAAATTGTGATCATGAAAAACTGAACCTCTGATACATGTTGTTCAGGTTTTGGCTCACAGGTGAGCCAAGCAACTATGGTGACATTGAGGACTGTATCGAACTGAATTTTAATAGAGAGAAGTCGGGATGGTCACCACTGAACAGCTGGAATGATGATGTTTGCTCTGTGAAGAAAAAGGGGATTTGTGAGAAATAGGATTAATCCAGTCTTGGGGTTTTGCTTTTATCATCTAATATAATAATTCTTATTGTAAACGCAAAGTTCGGATTGTGGTCACTGCCTTAAAATAATAAAAATAAATCAGCTGATCTGAAATTTGTTAATTGAGGGACAATGTAAATATGTCATTATTTTCTTATTGCTGTAATAATAATTGTTTCTTATGGTGTGAATTTGGGTGATCTGGGACAAAAAAAAACAAAAACTTTGTGTTTTGCACCATCACAAGCAGCTCTGTATTAATATGATAATTCATCACCGAAACAAGTGTAAGAGCTAAAACACTCACTGAAAACTTCTGAAGATTTACCTGTTTAAAAGCTTTTTATTCTTAATTTTTATGATAAGATAATATTTTTTTCTACATTTCTTGAATTCTAACTTTTGCTTCAGTACTGTTTTAGTGTATTTTCCTGAATTCTGCTACTGCATGTGATGTTAATTAATGAAATGTTTGTGACACTCCTCATTTAGTTGGTAATAACTATCATTGTAAAAGTAAGGACTGTGTTGAAATAAGACCTTCAGATCCTGTTCTGGACAACTAAAATGATGCTCATGCTCTGAGAAGAAAAAATGGATTAGTGAGAAATAGAGTTCATGCCTACTTGTCATGCTTGTTCTTGTTTTATGGAATCATTATTAAGAATCTAAAAGTGTCACTGTTTCTCCTTATTATTCTGATTTTGAGTATCCGTGAAATTGCTTTTGAGCTAAATTGCTTTATGAATAAAATGGTCGATAACCATCATTACCATATTAAAACTGCTTCTTTGTTTTTATTTTTATTACTATTTCAGTATTATTTTAATTTATTTATCTACCTGAGGGTTAGATTGATGTGACAGAAAAGAAACAATGTCTTTCGAGTTAAAGGTCCCATGATGTGTATTATTATCTTCTTTTTTTGGGGGGGAAGTCGTGGCCTAATGGTTAGAGGGTTGGACTCCCAATCGAAGGGTTGTGAGTTCTAGTCTCGGGCCGGATGGAATTGTGGTAGTGTAGGGTAGTGCATGAACAGCTCTCTCTCCACTGCTCCCCGGGCGCCGCAGCTTAAATGGCTGCCCACTGCTCCGGGTGTGTGCTCACATTGTGTGTGTGCTCACTGCTCTGTGTGTGTGTGCATTTCGGATGGGTTAAATGCAGAGCACAAATTCTGAGTATGGGTCACCATACTTGGCTGAATGTCACTTCACTTTCACTTTTTTTAAATGCTTTTTAATGTTTCCTGAGGTTTACTTATGTTTACTTAGGTTTACTATGATTTCTACCAGGGCTCTGAACCGGTTCAAGGACCGAAAACAAACACCAGAAATGAACAAAATTTTGACATGAACAGAACCAGAACCAAAAATTAAATCAAATTTTATAGTTCCAAACAGAATCAGAAATGGCCATTAACAGGTTAATAACATTATTTTATCATTCCATTGAAATATTTGAAATTTGCTGTCAACCAATCACGAATTCCAATAGTTTGGCGTATGCAAATGTGACGCTGAAGCCAACGAGTTAGATGTCCACTCTGCTGTGAACACTAAACTGACATCGCTCAGAAGTCAGATGTTGGATGAAAGTGAAAACCCAACCTTTGTTTGATGTCAAACTCGTAAATAGCATAAATACTCCAAAAACAGTATTAACAACTTCACTTATTATAAACAATATTTATTTCTGTCATAAATGTGAAAAAGTTCTTATTGACATTAACAGAGGTGTTGATGGTTTATTGAAATTAATAGTTTAGTTTGGTGGCACCGTTATGGTGATCAGTATTTAGGCAGAATGAGTCTTTTCAGAATGTCACTCTGTTTTTAGAGAGTATGTTCTGGGAGCAAAAATAAAACTACTTGATAAAAGCATTGTTAAAACAATCCATGGGAATATTCTTAGAACAATTTTAGAACAAAAAAAAAAAAAATAGCTGGAAAGTGCCCAGATAGCAACATATTATTGAAAGAAGATTACAGAAAAAAGCAATGAACAGAAACACAACAACTGACTGCAGCCACAGCCTTATGTAGCAGAAATGAGTCGAACCAGACAAATTAAAGAGTCTATCAGAGCTGTGTGCATTGAAACGAGAGCCGAACTCCTCAGGAAGTCATAAATCAGTTCCAATCAAGAACCAAGCAAGATAACCAACCAACCAACTTGTTCACACAACAGCTTTCAACATTAACACCAATAGAACAATTATTGACAATTTTAATTCGAAGAAGAGATTGTCAAATTTATTGTTCGTGATTGAAATGCAACGCTGGACATCACATGTAAACCCAGGAGATCAAGTTAAATACTTGCATTGACTTCCCCCCAGCCAGTGAAACCAGACTGAAATTCCTAAGGGGGAAGGGCTTTAAACCTTTGTCTTCACAGAAAAGTCCCTTTGCCAGAGAATGGCAAAGACACTGCTTTTTGTACATTATATATGGACCAGAATGAACTCAAAAAGACTTATAAATGAATCATTCCATTGCTTAACTCCATATTCATTTATGTGTAACCCACACATTTGACTATCATGTATAATCACTTATTGTGTATGTCCTTTGATAACTATAGGATACATAGTCATGTCTAGTATTGATATAATCAAATTTTCTTGCTTGATATTGTCCTGACAATCATTTATTTGTAAAATATATCATAATCGTGTTATAGGAATCATGTCCAAAATTAGACCCTGCGAGGCAGGAACCACATGCTTGGTAAGATAAACAAATGATTTATGATACCCCCGAGCCAAGACCATATCTGACTGGTCAAGGCAACATTTGAGGGGTGGCCAACAGGGAAGTTTAAATACTTTGGACACCATGAAATTTGGCTTTTTAGTTCCAGCCTTGCTCGTGCTATCAGTCATGCTATTAGTCATGCCTGCTCTTAGCTTTTAGCTTGTAGCTTTGCTACCTAGCTTTAGCTTGTAGCATCTAGCCATGTGGTTAGTCATCATTGTTCTTTGAGCGCGGTTCCAGCGTGCCTGCCTGCTGCTACTATGCCACGATGAGAAGGAACACAACCTAGTCTCGTCAAACTTTATTTCTTTTCTTTTCCGTTTGAGAGTTTCGTGTTCTGAGTTAAGTTTTGTAACGTCGACCTCGTCTGCGCGTTTGAACTCCAACCAGCCACACAACTCCAGCTTCAGCCAACGCCCAAGCACGGGCTCCCCAAGACGTCACTTCAGCCACTACTGAACTTCCAGCCAATCAGCGACACCGGGATACCCCTTTCAACGGGAGTCCCTTTCACAGCAAACGAAGGCAACGTATTCCCAGATATTTGTTGTGCTGGTGTATCTAATATAATTTTAAACCCATTGAGGAACTCAATGCGAGCGCTAGTTACGTGATTGATGGTTGTTCATGTTTATGCAATTTAACGTATTGCTGTGAACTTGGGATTCCATATTTCCATTCTCTTAAACTCATCTTTCCCTAACTTTCAACCTTCCTGCAACTTGTGTGAATGTGTGTGTGCGTGCGTTTATGTGTTAGATTAGTTTATATGTCTTAGATTTATCTAATAAAGCCTTATTCATATTGAAAAGAGAAGTATCTTGTGTTTTGTGCTTACAAGTTAATGTCTTAAACTGCCGATCTTGTTACTGTGCTAATTGATAGTGTCTCACTATAGTTTGGATATTAGTATCCAGCGCAGATTTGATGTTAAACGGCTAGTTCACTGAATCACAGGGCGTCTCCGTGACCAGCCGTGAAACAGTGATTCTGTTCAAATTCCCTTTAAAATCTTAAATGATTCCCTTTGAGCTAAATTGACCTGTTTCCCTTACACTTACATGAAATCATCTGAAGATAAAAGACATTAAATCTCTGGAGATCTCAGCAGAGGAGGATTAAGCAACTCCACAAACAGCATCACCAGCTTCACATATTACTTACCAGACAGACTTTATGTTAGAGGTCTACAGAAGATCTTATTAAGAATTAACAAGGGTTTAAATCTAATGTTAGTTTCATTTGAAGTCTCTCAGAAAGTTTCCATTAGCTGAGCTCTTAAGTCTTATTTTTATATTTTTGGTTGTTGTGTTTGTGACACAATGATACTCTTTTGAAATCTGTAACTACAATCTAATGCTTTCACATTAGGCTTCCTTTGTTACAGCAACTTTAATTAAACGTCAGTTTAAAAATATGAAGAAAATTGAACAGCCCTGACACACACAGATTTCAGCATATGAATCTCAACAATGGTGACAAAATATTCTACTAATCTGATCAATTCTGGACATAACAAAAAGCTACAAAAATACCCAATAACAAAAACACAGCAAAAATACAAATTAAATGCATGAACCAAAGTCAGAATTAATGAAAAAAATAGGACAATTCAGCTGAATAATTTAATTATGCTGTGATGTATGCTGGGAGTTTTGTACTGTGGTACCCAGTATGCATTGCAAAATTAATCACAGAACCGGTTTTACTGACAAGACAGACATGACAATCACATGCGATTAATTGTGCAGCCCTAGACAGGGGCCTGTTCTTCGTAAGTCGCTAACTCAGTTAGCTGGATTTGAATGTTGACGATTTGGCTATACGATTTTGGATAGTTCTTCGAAGCTCATCCCGGAGCTGCTGTCATAGCAACAGGTCCGTAAGCTTAAACCTGCTCGGGAGCAGCTTATTTCATGTAAACAGGATTAGATCACTTCTTTTTAACCAGAACTGATACTCAAAATATGTCTGCTACCACCGCTACTTTATTACAAGAGTTTCCTACTGATCCAGGGACAATAATTTCAAATAAAAATCATTAAAAAAATTATTTAAAAATAATATAAAAATGCTGTGTAGTCCATAACAGCCTACTATGGACACAGCCAGTTTTACTCGCTGAAATATTTATTTGTCATAAAAGTATTACTTCGTAACTGTATTAGAGTCGTACACACATGCTATACAGATAATAGAGTCGTGCATTACTTTGAGTGATGACTGCTATTATTAGAGTGGCTTGATGGAGCGCAGGAGATGAAGATAACATGATATTGACCCTTAATAAACTTTCATTTATGCTGTCACATAACAAATCTGTCCAAATATAAAATGAAATTAATAGATAATTTCTACACTGAAATAAAAATGCAAAGACTGCACAACTATTATAAACTGCGATTCTAAATAATTGGGAATCATGAAAAAAATTCTAAGGAAATAAAAACATGTATCTATTATCTGTTTCATGTATCTATTATAACATTTATGTAGTTTTGTTTGCTTGGCTGTTTCCTTATAAAAGTCCAGAAATTTGTCAAGTTTTTCGTGGGGTGTCATTTTAAATTATATGACGTCATTACATTGCCGTCTTGACACCAGCCAATCGCTGCACTGCTGATCATAGTTTCGAGTATCGATACATATCCCCTTTTAAGCCAACACATTAACGCGCAATTATCTCAGATAACTCAATCCAGCGATGCTAATCATGTACAACAGGTGTGTTCGAAGAACCCAATTAGCCGGATCATGATTAGCACGATGATATCATTTTGGATGTGTCATTTAATCTCGGATGTAATAAGCGACGTACGAAGAATGGGCCCCAGGACTATGGAAACTATAAACTGAAACAAGTCTTTAGCTTTTGTGGTCTTTCTCTAGATGCTCTCACTGCTCTGGGGTCACTGAGGATGAAGACACCACAGCAGCATCTAGTGGTGCTCCGATTACGATCGCACGATCGTTAATGCGCATCTCGTCAGTAAAGCCGGTTCTCTAATCAGCGGTAAATTCCATCAGGTGCGCGATTTCACATAGAGCAGCTGTTACTACACAGAGCCGTTATTAACTGAGAAGCTGCGCAAATAAACGCTGAAAATTAACGTGGGTTTGCGCAGCTTCTCAGTTAATAACGGCTCTGTGGGCAGGTGGAGTGATGGAGCGTCTCATCTGTGACTCTCGATCATTTCCAGGATGATGCTGTGGTCTTCTCCATCCTCAGTGCACACAACAGTCTACAGACATTTTCATGTCCTACAAAAATACACATACACAACATGGATGTAAGAATCAGAATGAAAACTATCAGTTTTACAGTGAGAATCAAGATCAAAGACATGCATATTTGTGAACCTGTTTTATATGAGACAGAGATTTTGTAATAATGAATAACAAACCTTTAAATATTGCATCCATATTTGAATGGGTTAATAGACGAACCCCTGTGAAAACCAAAGATCCAGACCTCATCCACACATCCTCCAGTCAAACCACAGGTGACTTCGTAACGCAAGGAAATGTGTTGATGGGTTGTGAGAGTTTACAGACATTTTCATGTCCTACAAAAATACACATACCCAATACAAAAAGTCATTACTTTATTCTTTTGTTTCAGGTTTTCCCTTTTTTTCACCTTTCCTTGCAGGTCCTGCTCCACCACAAAAGATCTGCAGCAAATGCACAGAAATCAAGAATAAGAAAAGAGGTGTAATAGTTGTTTAAAATTACATTAATTAAAATAAAATACAACTTAAGATTTAAAATGTTTCATTTATTTTTGTAGTGTACTTACACAAATCCTTTTTGATGGCAGCATTCCTTCATCAGTGTCTCTGCAGCAGATAAACACATGTGTCTCATCTGTCCCTGTAACATCCAGACAAGAGTCAGTCTCCTCTGTCATATATCTGTGATATACTGCATTTACATGTTGAGTTAATAACTGATGTAACTCACTTTTTATCCAACACAAATGTTCCTTAAATTATCAATATTGCAAATGGACAAATAAAATACATAACTTATGTTTAGTTACTTTATGTAGATTTGTTTGTTTACATGAATTACACTCTATAGCAGTGTTGACAAAAGTGAATTCTACACAATATCACACACACATCACTCAGACACCTGTTTCATGTCTGTTGGATGTGCTCATCTACAATACTTATCAAACATTATCCAGTCAGATGATAAATAGACATTTAGTAATAGTCTTCAAGAAGTATATATGGTTTATGTAAATCCACTATTGAGTCATGTAATTAATGGAGCTCCCCTGTTAGTTATGCATTATAAAACACGTTTACAACAAAATCACAAATATGCTATATTATGTAGGTCACAGAAAGGGTTTAGATTAAGCCTGTGAAACCTGGGGATAGCATCTTTAGACCTTTTTGCTTACTTTACGCCTTAGTTTTAATAAATAATTAACTCCAAAAACAATACCACTGTATGAAAATGACTTATACACTTAAATTTTAATAATTATTTCGGGAAAAAAAATATTCTCACCGTTGTCTCTCACAGCCACAGCAAGCTGTCATATTTGTCTTCTTTCCAGATTAACAGCGGTTAGTATCCAGTTTATTGGTGCATTACCACCCTCTTCTGTTCCGGAGTATGGATCAGATGATAAGTTTTCCTACTAAAACGTACACATCTCTCACATTGTCCCATAACATTAATATCTACACACACAACATGCATCAAATCCTGCCTAAAACCCCTTCCTCCCTTAAAACGTAATCAATATTCTACTCTGTGCCCTAATTAAAGCCGCCATATTGCCAACAACTTATCGTTTTGAGATCTCGCGTGGTTCTGTGTGATTTGGACAACTTCAGGTTACTCCTCCTACTTCAAGTTACGCCCACTTCAAGTTATGCCCCCGTCTTGCAGTCTGCAGATGTACACGCTTGGACTCATGAAGCTATAAGCTTTTCAGCCAAGTGGTTCACAAAAGGGTTAATTTCTGGAAACTTAATTTGCTCACAATACCACCTGGTGACCAACAATTGTAAAACAAGCAAATATATTACAGGCAGAGTTGTAAAGTCCAGGGGTCAGAAAGTAAAATTCCTGCCATATTTTTGTTCCACCCATGAACTCAGCAGCTGATTTCATCAGATGAGGAACCAAGTTATTCCTTCCAAGTCAAAAACGAGTCTCAAGTTAAATCCCAAGTCCTCAAAGAGTTAAAGTTAATGAGATAATTAAGTGACTAATTAAATGATGATTGTGCAGTAGAGATGCTGTTAACACCTGCTGTTATTGAGAATTACAGAGGATCGGATGATTTATTGGTTAAAATGATGCCACCATCATGGCGATCAGTGTTTGCTTTAGTTGGGCTCTTGACCCTTTTAATAATACAAAGTAATTTGCTTTTAAACACTTGCGGTAGTGTTACATAGTAAACATTAACACATTGCTTAATTAAAAGCTTGAAATAGCAAATTAAATTGCGCTTTTTTAATCTAAAGCATTTAAATTAACATGATGAGGGTGTCTCTCTTTGGTTTGTTACATGATGTACAGCTATTTCTGAACTACAAAAAAGTAATATTAAACAAATATTATTGTATTGCTTAAATATTGGGGGGAAAATTGTAAAGGCTCAGGATTTTAGACATGAGAACTTATCATATAATGCTCAACAGTGGTGACAATAATTATTCATGCTACAGTGCATGATGGGAGTTTTAACCATGGTGTTACCCAGTATGCACTTCAGTTTGAAGCGTTTTGTTGATTGTCACCATTGTTGAGGTTCATATGCTGGGTCATTATGTCTGTGCGTCTTAGTCGGACAAGCTTTTGCTGGTCAGTTAATTTTACCTTCTGTTGGACAGTGTCATTTTAGAAAAAAAATAGTAATTTATACACTTTAATGTCATATTTCATAGTCCTTCTTTTACTTTAGTTTGGTGGGTTTTTCCTTATACATTTTCCGAGGAAGCACTGACTTCTCCCTTGTGTTCTAAAAAAAAAAAACTCTCAGTATTGTAAAGATAAATTTATCAGAAGCTAAAGCAGAAGTGAAATGCAAGAACCCAGCTAGAATTTTTTTGTTCTAAAAAAGTTCCAAAAACCTACCCATGGATTGTTGTGACAATGTTTTTAGCAGGTAGTTTTATCTTTGTTCCCAGAACATTTTCTCCCATATTGACTTTATGTTAGAGGTGAATGAAGATGTATCATATCAATCACAAGTGCAGTATGGAGTACCCCAAGGCTCAGTACTAGGGCAGCTACTCTTCACACTTTATGTGTTACCCTTGGGAGATATCATCAGGAAACATGGTGATGGCTTTCGCTGTTATGCTGATGATACTCAGCTCTATATTTCTTCGCGGCCCGGTGAAACACACCAATTTGAAAAACTAATGGAATGCATAGTCAATATAAAAAACTGGATGACGAGTAATTTCTTACTGCTAAATTCAGAAAAAAACAGAGGTGTTAATTATAGGACCTAAAAACTTAGCTTGTAATAACCTAGAACACTGTCTAAGACTTGATGGCTGCTCTGTCATTTCTTTGTCATCAGTTAGGAACCTAGGTGTGCTGTTTGATCGCAATCTTTCCTTAGAAAGCCAAGTTTCTAGCATTTGTAAAACTGCATTTTTCCATCTCAAAAATATATCTAAATTACGGCCTATGCTCTCAATGTCAAATGCAGAAATGTTAATCCATGCATTTATGACCTCAAGGTTAGATTATTCCCAGCAGGCACAGGATGTAGACTCCAACGTCGTTTAGATGTTGGATTTTGGTTGAAAACGAAAATCGGGTTGACGTCTAAATCCGACGACTGTTTGACGTCAAGTACCAACGTTGGGCAGATGCTGAATTTTGGCTGGAATAAACACCCCCACAAAAAAATCATAAAAAACGTTGAAATGCATGGCAGTACACATATTACCAGCTTATTACTAACCAGTTTGACTTTATTTCTGTCAGACATCTACAGAAGTTATTTTTGAGAATTAACAAAGATTTAGATGTTTATGTTTTATTTGAAAATGTTTGATCACCATTATAGTGATCAGTGTTTGCTTTAGTTGGGTAGTTTGACTCTTGGCTTAGTAAGTTTGTGGTTCTTGTAATAGTGTTTACCAAAACATATCATTTGTTATAAAAGGGGCCATGAACAAATATAAGGTGATATAGTTTTCATTAGGGGTGCTCTGATCATTAATGCGCATCTCGTCAGTAAAGCCGGTTATCTAATCAGCAGTTAATTCCATCAGGTGCGTGATTTCACAAAGAGCAGCTGTTACTACACCGAGCCGTTGTGTAAATTTTTATTAACATATGTTCAGTTTTTTAATAACCTACCTTGTAGAAGCCCGACAGGCAAATGAACCATTGCTTTAATAGTTTTAATGAATGAATTTGTAATCTAACATATGTAATGAATACACATTTTTGAACATTTGTCCTACTAAGACGCACAGATATGATGACCCAGCATATGAATCTCAACAATGGTGACAATCAACAAAACGCTTCAAGCTGAAGTTCATGCTGGGTAACACCATTGTAAAAACTCCCATCATGCACTGTAGCATGAATAATTATTGTCACCACTGTTGAGGATCATATGATAAGTGCTCATGTCTAAAATCCTAAAACTGTTCAGTTTTTTTCCCCAATATTTAAGCATTACAGTGATATTTGTTTAATATGACTTTTTTGTAGTTCAGTAATAGCTGAATATCATGTAAAAAAAAAACAAAGAGAGACACCTTCATGGTGTTGCTTTAGATGAAAAAAGTCAATTTAATTTGCTATGTCAAGCTTTTAATTCAGCAATTTGTTAATGTTTACTATGTAACACAACCGCAAGTATTTAAATGCAAATTTGTTTGTTTTATTAAAAGGGTCAAGAGACCACCTGAAGCAAACACTGATCCCCATGATGGTGGCATCATTTTAATGAATACAACAACAGCATCCGGTCATCTGTAATTCTCAAAAACAGCAGGTGTTCATCACTAATGCACAATCATCATTTCATTAGTCTATTGATTATCTCATTGACTTTTTGAGGACTTGAGATTTGACTTGAGTCAAGGCAAGGCAAGACAGGCACTGTATAAAAATTTGCCGTTAAATAACAGTAATTTTCTGGCAGCAGGGGCGCCAGTAAAGTACTGTTAATTTACAGCTCTTAACCATTAATTTACCACTCTTATTTTTTAACAGTATTTTACCGTAAATTCTACCATGGAAATTAACTCAACTCCCACTGCTTCAAACAGTTCGAGTTTTTAAAACTAGCTTTCCTACGATGTTAGTACTATGAACTTATTTCATTTGAGTCCACTGAGAAGGAATATTTCTTAATATAACGATGCAAACACTTAATGTGCAGTAATAAAGTAACTAAATACATGACTTTTACTCAAATCACTGCAGCTCATTGTCAGCTGTATTACACATGTATGTGCTGAAGTACTTAACGCAGAGATCATCACTGTATCAGCGACTCCACATTTACTGCCTTTATATAAAGCAGCAGAAAATCAGAAATTGTGGCTCATCTTTGACTGAAGCACAGGCTCTACTCTCCAGCACAATGGTGAACAACAAAACTACATTAAACTAAACGATTTCTCTTGTGCAAACACACGTTAATACAGTCAAGTTCAGTATTTACTCTCATTATCAGTGTATGACTTTGCCTAATTTTTTTTCTATGGATGTTCACAAATATTTTAGTTAAATTAACTTTTTTTTCATTTGGTAAATCTGATGTTTACATTTTACAGTATATTACTGTTTTTCCTTGACTTAACGGCAACAAAATGTAGAAAAACACTTTTTTTTGCTTGCAACCATTAATTTACGGCAAGAAACAGTTGAAAAACAGTTATTAACTGGCAGCAGGAGTGCCAGTAAATAACTGTTTTTCTACAGTTTGTTTCTTGTAAATTAATTACAGTTTATTACTGTTAAATTATGTTTCATGCTGTTTTTTCTTCATCTTAAATCTTTAACCCTTTAAACCCCACAAGAAAATACTCAGTTTTAAATGAACACTTATAATGTGTGCACACTACAGAGTGTTAGAGTAACACTGAATCAGTGAAGTTAATGAGATAATTCGGTGATTAATTGATGATTGAGCATTAGTATAAACACCTGCAGAATCACTGAAGGAAAGAGAAACACAAGATCTACAAATGACTTCAGCCACAGGCTTAGATGAAATCAACTGAATAAAAGAATACATCAAATCTCTCAAGATCTGATTAAACAACTACTAAAACAGCTTCACCAGATTCACATTTCTAACCAGACTGACTTTATTTCAGTCAGTCAGATGTCTACAGAAGAACTTATGGAGAGTTAAATAGGTTTAGGTGTTTTTTTCACTACCATGATGGAGATCAGTGTTTACTTTAGTTGGACTCTTGAACATGACTTTTCAACAACTAAGGATTTTTTTTTTTTTTTTTTTTACATGCTGTAGCAATGCGCCTTTGGAACTTGTTATAGCAAGTACACAGAAGAAAAAAAATCTGATATTGTTGTTTATAGATTGACAAGAACAAATGCTATTATTTCTGACCTAATCCTGTGTCTCTTCTCTTATTGAATATTGATGCTACAGCATAAGGAGGAACACTGCTGAGCCATAAGTTATAAAAGACTGTTAAGAAAATTTCACTAATAAAAAAAAACCTTTGCTGAAATTTAGACAGAAACATCAAGAATCAGCGTATGAATCACAACAATGGTGACAATCCACAAAATAAATGAACAGATCAGTTCTGAACATCACAAAACATGCTACTAAAACAAATGCAAAATTATAAGCACATAAGAATTCAAGAAAATAAGTGAACAATTCAGGGGCATAATTTATTCATGCCGCAATGCATGCTGGGAGTCATGGATGAGTTTTATCCTGTGCTGGTACCCAGCATGCATTGCATCATAAACCTTTTGATTGTCACCATTGTTGAGATTAATATGCTGATTGTTGATGTCTCTCTTTGAGTGTTGTGAGAACTGCTGCCCAAAATATTTAAAGCTCAACATTTCGTTAAATCCTTATCCAGATAATCACATTACCGTTCAGTCTTATAAAATTGAAGAAACAAACAAAAGAAAAGTGTTATTCACTCAAATATTGATTTCATTGGACAAAAAACAAACAAACAAAAAAACACTATGCTAAAGAATACTATGTTATGCATGCCAGGCCAGTAGTTGGCGATCATCAAACACCCTTCAAAAACATTATATGCATGCACATGACATCAGCCTTTTTACAAATTAACATTTTTGTTGCTTACATAGATATGATAAAGGCATCATGTTCAAAAGGCTGTGTCTTAAGGCCCCCAAAACAGAGTTATTGAAGACACCTAAAGTTCCCAAACAGAATCAAAGGGTAAATTGTTGGTTACCATTAGAGTGGTCAGTGTTTTACTTTAGTTGTGTTCTTGACCCTTGATGTTTTAATATTACATTTTGCATTGCTGTTGTAACTCAGTTATAACAGCTAGACAAACTAAGAATAAAGATGGTCAGGTAGTGTTGGTCATGCTATTACATAATCTTTGTTCTTCCTGTATATCTGAACTCATTCAGAGTCGGGTCTCTGAGACAAGATAACATTCGTTATTAGAGTTGTGACGTTCGCGAACGAACCGATTCTTTTGAACGGCTCATAAACATGAACGATGGGAGCCGAGTCGCGACTGGAGAGGAGCCGTTCTTTCTATCGTTCTTTTTTCCTATGCGTGTTCATACAAATGAGCTCCTCCAGGAGACAGAACAGTTATAGGGGGAGGGGCGCACCCAGCGCAGGCCAACCCTTTATAGCGTGATGATATTAGTTATTAGTTGTGCATGCATTTACATTGCATTTTGTGTTCATTTAAAACTTATTTTAAAATCATTAAAAATGTTCTTTTGTGATACTGTACTTGTATAGAAATTTTTCACTAAAAGCTGTTTTCCACAGACATTCATTGCAGCCCACTTTGTTATTGTTCATTGACTTGAAGGGGCTGATGTCCTATTTGCAAAGTTTACAGTAGTAATAGTATGTAGTATGTAGACATTTCCATTTTATTTATTCTAATTTTATCTACTTTAAAAAAAAAATAGTTTTCTATCAAAATGTTCTTGTGTGATAACAATGTTCTTGTGTGGAAGTGTTTGTAGTAAAAGCTGTTTTGCACAGAAATTCATTGCAGCCGGCTTCGTTTTTTATGTTTATTTGTGAGTAGGTATTGTATGAATAACATAAGTCAACGTAGTTTTACACACACACACACACACACACACACACACACACACACACACACACACACACACTTTGTACTAAAGGTAAATCAAAATAATGATGTCACTGTCTAAGCAGAGGGATTTGTGCAACCCTATGGAATATAGTCCACACATGAGAAATGAGGTAACAATCAATATTTCAGAATAATTCAAACTCAGATATTGGTGTGTGATATCTGAGCTTTAATTATTTGACTACAAATCTCACCTCATAATACCTCCCAGTGATTATTTCCAGGATAAACTGAGATGCTCCCAAGCTGGCTTCTTAAAACTGACTAAATATTTAAAAAGAGCCAAAAGAGCCATTCTTTTGAACGGCTCTTTGAAAGGAACGGATCGCGAAGATCCGGATCCCCTCAAAGAGCCATAAATCCCATCACTATTCGTTATGGCAGCCCTGTGATTCAGCAAAAAAATAAAAAAAGTGGAATTTTCAGTATAAACCAGAGTTTGAGAATTCTGTTTAAAACAGAGAAAAGGGAACTTTCTTTTGACACAAAGTCACATCAAGAACCAGCGTATGAATCTCAAGAATGGTGACAAACAGCATATTCAGACGAACTGTAAGAATCACAAAACAAGCTACTATAGAATTGTTGCTCATTATTTATTCATGCCGCAAAGCATGATGGGAGCCATAAAATGAGTTTTGATTGGTGGCACCCAGAATGCAGTGCAACATGCTTTTTGATGGTCACCATTGTTGAGGTTCTCAGGCTGATTCTTGATGTCTGTGTGTCTAAAGGAAAACACTTTTCTTTTTTAACAAGGTTTTGATCAGAGGTGCTTCTAAGAATTTCTCTGATAATGCTGAAAACACCAGAGCTTATATTGTTCAATCACAGGACACATGTTATTGATAAGACACACCCAACTCTGACCAAATGATGATGTAAAAACAAATAACACCACATGGTTGCATTTCCTTCCTGGCTTATCTAGCTGCTGTAGCACAACTAGCAACCAAAGAAAATCTGTTTAAAATTTTAAGGGTCAAGAGTCCAACTAAAGCAAACACTGACCACTACAATGGTAAGCAAATTATTATTTTTTTTTTCATTCAGTGATTCGGTTTGTGAAATGTAGGTGTCTTCAATAACTGTTTTGGGGGCATTACAACCTTTTGAACATGATGCCTTTATCATATCTATGTAAGCAACAAAAATGTGAATTTGTAAAAAGGCTGATGTCATGTGAATGCATATAATGTTTCCGAAGGGTGTTTCATGATCGCCAACTACTGGCCTGGCATGCATAACATAGTATTCTTTAGCATAGTGTTTTTTTGTTTGTTTGATTTTTGTCCAATTAAATCAATATTTTTAATTAATTTTACTTAATTTTTTCATGTTATTCTACTCATTTTTAATGATTATTTCTACTTAATTAAAATGTGTTAAATTTAATTAATAATATTGCTTGTAAATTTTTGACACAATTTTACTGAATAAATATAGGGAAACACTTTTTACAGTGTGTAGGGTGTGATTTGAAACACAGCCGCTGAGTGTCGACTTTGAACGTTGTTAATTTACGATATATAGCAGCAGGCTACCTTCTTGAAAACGATGAATATTACCCAGAATGCACTTTTTTACTGAAAAACAGTATGTTACTGTCGAAATTTGGCCGTTTTTTTACAGCGATTTTTAACAGTGGGACTTTTACTTTCTGGACTTTACACCTCTGCCTGTGATATATCTGCTTTTTTGCACTCTTTGACCACCAGGTGGTATTGTGAGCAAATTAAGCCTCCAGAAATTAATTAATTAACTTATTAATTGTCATGTGTGTCTTGTCAGTAAAGCCGGTTCTGTGATTAGCAGTAAATGTCCATCACCTTGTTTCAAATGGAGCGGCACTTTCCAGCTATATTTTTTTGTTCTAAAAAATGTTCTAAGAACATCCCCATGGATTGTTCTAACAATGTTTTTAGCTGATATAATTATTTTTGTTCCCAGAACATTCTCAAAAGATTGGATAACATTCTCTAAAAACATTCTAAAAATGTGTATTACTAACATTATTAGAACATAATTCCCTAACATTCTTATTAAGATTTAAGCAGATATTTAGATGTGGATGTTGATGTGTGTTTAAAAGTAATAATTTGGTTAGATGTCACCATAATGGTGCTAAGTGTTGGTTTTAGTTGTGCAATTTGACACTTGACTTGTCAGTGTAGTTATTTAGTTGTTATAATCTTTATCAAAGCAGAAACAGCAAGAGAACATGTAGAAAGAAAGAGAAACATAAGAATTACAACTGAATTCAGCCACAGCCTTAGATTAAATAAAATAAAATAAAATAAGTCATTAAATCTCTCAAGATCTGATTAAACAACTCCTAAAACAGCTTTATATTACTAACCAGAATGACTTTATTTCTGTCAGATATCTACAGTAGATCTTATTGAGAAGTTTAGTTGTTTTTGGTAGTGGTATTGAAAAATATAATTATAATGATATAGTAAGAAATATAATTTTAGAGAACTTTCATTCTGGAAGTCTATATTTTTCAAGAATATAAGTGTCCAATGAAATCACTTCCTGTGTAGATTTAGCACTATTAAAACAAGAGTAGGCTTAATTTTAGACCACATTCCCTCTGTGACGACGTGCTGCAAGACACAGAAAAAAAATGGAATTAGAGGACTTTTATAATAATGCTAAATGCAGAAATCTTAAGAACACAGCTCGACCTCAAAGGCACAATTATGAAGAACAAGCTCGAAGCTGTCGTAAGAAGATAGATTAATTTATGAAATGAGAACTGTTAGATACAATTTCAATCATTGTTTTCTAAGAACAATACTGTTCATTTTCCATTCAGTTTGATTTTAAAGTCTTGTTTTCATATTTTACCATGTAGTAATTTCAGATCTTCTCATAAACAATACTTCGTTCTTGAAACTTACATAATCGATAATGTAGTGTATTAATCAATATTTGTTGTGTTTTCTTCCTATCTGACAGGACAAGGTCGATGTTTGGTGCCAATCATTGTGTGTCTTGGGATAATATGTCTACTTCTGATTGCTACCATCGTACTGCAGCATTTTCAGGTTGCTTCTAAGCGAGGTTAGTGCAAATAATTTATGTGCAAGTAGTTTAATTGTCCTTTTTTCCTTTCTCTTTCATGTATACAATTTTAAAAAAGTCTATCCTCATCAGGATATCTGTGGGGTCCAGATGGCTTGTTCATCTCCACTGAGTCAAAGAGCTGGTCTGACAGCAGACAGTACTGCAGGGATCGTGGAGCTGATCTGGTCATTATCAACACTGAAGAGAAGCAGGTGAGTTTGTGTGAGTTTGTGTGTCTGTTAATAAATGAGAGAAATCACACTTATTCCTGTTTTTATTCACAAAGAGACACATATCTTCATTAATCAGTGAGAGAGTGTGGATTGGTTTGTCTGACTCAGAGAATGAGGGCACCATGAAATGGGTGGATAATTCGCCACTGAAACAAGGGTAAGAGCTAAAAGATCGCTGTGTATTCATTTGTTTTAGTTTTTTTGGTTCTCATTGTAAAATCACAACTTTCAGAAAAAAATTGCACAAAAGAAAACTCTCCCACAAACAACACATCCACAATTAAAGACATTTAAAGGTACAATTTGTAAGATATTTGCAGTAAAATATAAAAATAAGAACTAACAATATCTCTAATGTTTTCAACTACTTATAAATCATGAGAAAATTCCCATTCTAAACAGTGACACGGGGCAGTGCAGTCTCCTGTCAATGACATTAGTCATTAAACCACATGACAACAGTGTCGTGGACAAATGCGGAAGTAGCTTCACGACAAACTTCAACTAGAAATGTATGCCGATCTCGCTTGTGTTTTACTCGACAGGTGAGTTTTTTCGATTTGTATCTTTACAGAAAATGTATGATATTATAACGATCAACAAGATTAGTATAATGGGGCATACACACCAAACGCCGGGCATCGCATCTCTAGATCTGTGCGAGGACGCGTCTGATCTAAAGTCTGATCACGTCTTTGATTTGACTTTGTTCGCAAATCGTTGAACTTGCATTAAATACATGACTTATCTTTCCGTCCAATTGATGGCCGTCAGCATTTGGGTAGAAGACAACAAATACCGTCATTCTTAGCGTCATCAAACCATGCAATTGTTATTGTTTTGATAGTGCACCCTCTAGTGGCAGGTCCTACAACCTGTACCTTTAAATTCTGTAAATTCAATTAAAACAGTTTTTGTGTATTTTACTTTTCTGCACCTTCACCTTTGCTTCAGCTTGTACTTTAGTTTACGTTCTAAACATGCTGTTATACTGTGAGTACTGTTTATAAATAAATTTGTGCTCCTTAAAAACTGACCCTCTGATACATGTTTTTCAGGTTTTGGTTCAAAGGTGAGCCAAACAATAACCGTGGAAATGAGGACTGCATTGAACTAAATTTTAAAAGAGATCAGGTGGAAATTTCACCACTGAACAACTGGAATGACGTGCCATGCTCTGAGAAGAAAAAGGGGATTTGTGAGAAATAGGGTTCATCTCAGCTTGTGGTTTTGTTTTTATTATCTAATATAATAATTTTTATAATAAACAGGGATAATGTAAGCTTGCATTATTTTCTTATTGCAATAATAATCTTCTGTTTCTCATACTGGCAATTTGGTTGATTTGGGACACAAAACATCTGATGTGTTCATGTTTTGCTCCATCACATACAGCTCTGATAATTAAGAGCTAAAACACTAACAGAAACACGTGGTTATAACAGCCAGAGAAAAGACTAAGACAGAAATCAAGGGTCAAGAGCACAACTAAAGCAAACACTGATCTCTAACATGGTTACTTCAAATGAAACAATAAATCAACATGTAAACCTTAGTTCATTCTCAATAAGATCTTCTGTAGACGTCTGACAGAAATAAAGTCAGTCTGGTTATTAATAAGTGGATCTGGTGATTCTGTTTGTGGGGTTGTTTAATCAGATCTTGAGAGATTTCATGTATTTTATTTCAGTTGATTTCATCTAAGTCTGTGTCTGAAGTCAGTGTAGGTAGTTCTTGTGTTTCTCTTTTCTTCAGTGATTCTGTTTGTTAACAGCAGCTGTTCATCACTAATTCTCAATCAGCACTTAGTTAATCACTTAATTACTTGAATGCAAAGTTTTAAAACTTACAGGGTTTAAATCAAAGCAATCTGTTTACTCAAACGGTTTGAGTTAAGTTAACTTGTCGGGTTTTACAGTGTAGTGATAGTTTATCTTACGAGGCATAGTTTATCTTAATATTTAGTTCATCATATTTTATCCTACAACAAGAACAGAAGGGTTTTTGAAAATGAGATAAACGGGTCCAAAACGGACCCGCCGTGGAGGTAAGGTTTTAATCGCGGATGCGGAGCGGATGCAGCGTGGAGCAACGGGTCCGCGACCCGCCTTCATTTCGGATCCGTCATTGCACGCAAAAGTGGACGCCGATACAGGTCCGTTTCGCGGGTCCGTTCCAGAAGCCTTTGCTGTGTGGGAAAATAACTAAAATAATTACTTTTACGCAAATCACTGTCAGCTACAGCACACACACGTATGTGCTAAAATACTTAAAGGGGGGGTGAAATGCTCGTTTTCACTAAATATCCTGTTAATCTTGAGTACCTATAGAGTAGTACTGCATCCTTCATAACTCCAAAAAGTATTTAGTTTTATTATATTCATAAGAGAAAGATAGTCTGTACCGATTTTTCCCGGAAAAACACGAGCGCCTGGAGGCGTGACGTGTGGGCGGAGCTAAAGAATCACGAGCGCGAGTAAGCTTTTGCGTTGAGGGCGTTTGGAAGCTGTGACAGCTGTGAAGGCTGAAACTGAACGAGAGCAGCAGCAGCAAGGACTCGCTCCGAGCGGGGCTCGAACCCGCGTCTCCGATGGGAGGCGGACGCACTAACAAGGAGGCAGAGATATTTGAAGCAGTTTTACTCAACGCCTGTGGTTCCAACACACAATCGTGACCCTTTTTCGTTGGGATTGCATCATCCTCAAACTGGGCTTTGTTTGTAAAACAAGCATTTTAGAAATGCAGGGAACAAACACAAACACTTGCACAACTCCGTTGATGCTCTGTAAAAATAAACTCCATCCACTGGTCCCTTAATGCTGTTTTTTCTTTGGTAATCTGTGCAGGGTTGTCTTGCCCTGGCAACCAAAAACACACTCCTTTTGTGACATTTCGCGACGCTCTCGCTCTGATCAGTGAGTCTGTGCTCAGCCTCTCATTGCTCTGCTATACGGGAGCACTTGCCCTCAGGACCCATATAAGGAAATTCCGCTCCATCTAACGTCACACAGAGCCATACTCGAAAAAAACTTTCCGAAACTTGTGACAAACCGGAAGGAGTATTTTTGGAACAGAAATACTCCTTCAAACGTACAACTTAATTTTTGAAACTTTGTCCATGTTTAGCATGGGAATCCAACTCTTTAACAGTGTAAAAAACTCAGTATGCATGAAATAGCATGTATATCTGTACGTACTTGGGATGAATTAAAAACAGAGCACAAATTCTGAAAATGGATTACCATACTTGGCTATATGTCATATCACTTTGTAATATTGGCATTGTTTTATATTAGTAGTGTCTGTGTGTGTGTGTGTGTGTGTGTGTGTGCGTGCGTGCGTGCGTGTGTGCGTGTGTGTGTTTGTATGTTTCCCCATTTTTAAGGAAGCACTGATTTAACCCTTAAGTTCTCAGAGGAAAAGGCATCTGTCAGTATCACAAAGATAAATTAATCAGAAGCTAAAGCAGAAGTGAAAGAGCAAGAATGAGGGGAATAGAACCGGAGGGGTTACACATGCCAATACACTTCATAAGAAATCAGAAACTCTGACATGTTCCTAGAAAAATATTTAAATCTCCAACACTTCTTTCTCTCTTTCTAATCGTACTTGCAATAGAGTTTGTAATTATCACACAATTATCTTAAAACATTACAAATTACAGTGATTCTTTAAAAATGGAATTAGCTAAATTATTGTCAAACCCAGTCAGCAAGCAGCCTGGGCCCAGATCTGGCCCACATGGATGTTCAACCGCTACTAGCTGGTTTTATATGCTGATGTAATTATTAGGCATCAGCCTGTTTCTTTCCAAAACAATTTTACTTCATTTAACATATGTTCAATTTTAAATAACCTACCAAGTGGAACTACCGCATGGCTTAATAGTTATAATGAACTAAATTGAAATCTAAGTTGTGCAATGAAAGTATATGTTTGAACCCTGGTTCTAATAAGATGCACAGACATCATGACCCAGCATATTAATCTGAACAATGGTGACAATCAACAAAATGCTTCATGGTGAAGTGCATGCTGGGTAACACCATAGTAAAAACTCTCATCATGCACAGAATATATTTGCATATGTAACATGATGGTACATTGTTATATATTTGTACACATCAGACATGATGTTTATTCATGAGTTTGGGGAAATCATGGCCTAGTGGTTAGAGTATTTGACTTCTAACTCTAAGATTGTGGGTTCGAGTCTCGGGCCGGTGATACCACGACTAAAGGTGCCCTTGAGCAAGGCACTGAACCCCCAACTGCTCCCTGAGCACTGCAGCATAAATGGCTACCCATTGTGCATGGATGCATGTATATGTGTGCGTGCTTGGGATGAATTAAAAACAGAGCACAAATTCTGAGAATGGATTACCATACTTGGCTGTATGTCACGTCACTTTCATGTGTAATATTGGCATTGTTTTATATTAGTACTGTCTGTGTGTGTTTCCCCATTTTTAAGGAAGCACTGATTTAACCTTTCAGTTATCAGAGGAAAATGCATCTGTCAGTACCACAAAGATAAATTAGAACCTAAAGCAGAAGTGAAAGAGCAAGAATGAGGGAATAGAACAGGAGGGGTTACTTATGCCAATACACTTCATAAGAAAGCAGAAACTCTGACATGTTCTTTCTCTCTTTCTAATAGTGCCAACACTTCTTTCTCTCTTTCTAATAGTGCTTGCAATAGAGTTTGTAATTATCACACAATTCTCTAAAAACATTACAAATTACAGTGATTCTTTACAAAAGGAATTAGCTAAATTATTGTCAAACCCAGACAGCAAGCATCTTGTGCCCAGATCTGGCCCACCTGGATTTTCAACCACTACTAGCTGGTTTTATATGATGAAGTAATTATTAGGCATCAGCCTGTTCTTTTCCAAAACAATTTTATTTCATTTAACATATTTTCAGTTTTTATATAACCTACCAAGCGGAACTGCCAGTTTAATATATATATAATTAATTTAAAATCTTATGTAAACTGTTAAAAATTGCTGTAAAAAAACGGCCAAATTTCGACAGTAACATACTGTTTTTCATTAAAACAGTGCATTCTGGGTAATATTAATCGTTTTCGAGAAGTAGCCTGTTGCTATATATCGTAAATTAACAACGTTCAAAGTCGACACTCAGCGGCTGTGTTTCAAATCACACCCTACACCCTCATTCACTATTCCCTGCATGAATTTACTAATATAGTCCACCTGACAGAGAGAATGAACACTAATGAGTGAATTCAGACAATGATCAACAGCTGCTGTTAATGAATAGAATCACTGAAGAAAAAAAAACATAACAAGACAAACACATGAAATACAATGACTTCAGCCACAGCCTTAGATGAAATCAACAGAAGATTTAAACGATCAACAAACAGCTTCACCAACTTCACACATTACTAACCAGACTGACTTTATTTCTGTCAGATCAGAGAACAGAGATCAAAAGATCTTATTGAGAATTAAAGAGATTTAGATGATAATGTTACTGTTTCGTTTGACATCACCATTGTGGAGATCAGTGTTTGCTTTAGTTGGGCTCCTGACCATTGACTTTTGCACTTTACATTTTGTTTTATTGCTGTATTTGTATCTTTATGATGCATCTGTTACAGCAGTATTAACTTTGATAGTCAAGTGATTATGGTTGTTTCTAACAGGCATGATCTACTAGACTGACTTAAAGTGTTGCTATAATAATCAAATATTAATTTGGTGTTGAAATATTTGAGTGAATGACACTTCAATTTGGTAAGACTGAAAAGTAGTGTGATAACCAGGATTTATGGATTTAACGACTAGTTTTAGTTAAAAAGTATTTCGGGCAGCAGTCCCCACAACACTCAAAGAGAGAAATCCACAATCAGCATATGAATCTCAACAATGGTGACAATGAAAAAGTTCATGATGCAATGCATGCTGGGTACCAGCACAGGATAAAACTCATCCATGATTCCCAGCATGCATTGCGGCATGAATAAATTATGCCCCTGAATTGTTCACTTATTTTCTTGAATTCTTATGTGCTTATAATTTTGCATTTGTTTTAAGTTTTAGTAGCATGTGTTGTGATGTTCAGAGCTGATCTGTTCATTTATTTTGTGGATTGTCACCATTGTTGTGATTCATACGCTGATTCTTGATATTTCTGTCTAAATTTCAGCAAAGGTTTTTTTTTATTTATTATGAGTGACATTTTCTTAACAGTCTTTCATAACTTATGGCTCAGCAGTGTTCCTTCTCATGCTGTAGTATCAATTATTAGATCAGAAATAGTAGTATTTGTTCTTGTCAATCTATAAACAACAATATCAGATTTTTTTTCTTCTGTGTACTTTTGTTTTGCTATAACAGGTTCCAAAGGCGCATTGTTACAGCATGAAAAAAAAAAAAAAACTTAGTTGTTGAAAAGTCACGTTCAAGAGCCCAACTAAGGTAAACACTGATCTCCATCATGGTAGTGAAAAAAACACCTAAACCTATTTAACTCTCCATAAGTTCTTCTGTAGACATCTGACAGAAATAAAGTCAGTCTGGTTAGTAATGTGAATCTGGTGAAGCTGTTTTAGTAGTTGTTTAATCAGATCTTGAGAGATTTGATGTATTCTTTTATTCAGTTGATTTCATCTAAGGCTGTGGCTGAAGTCATTTGTAGATCTTGTATTTCTCTTTCCTTCAGTGATTCTGCAGGTGTTTATCACTAATGCTCAATCATCAATTAATCACATAATTATCTTATTAACTTCACTGATTCAGTGTTACTCTAACACTCTGTAGTGTGCACACATAAGTGTTCATGTAAAACTGAGGATTTTCTTGTGGGGTTTAAAGGGTTAAAGATTTAAGATGAAGAAAAAACAGAATGAAACATAATTTAACAGTAATAAACTGTAATTAATTTACAGGAAACAAACTGTAGAAAAACAGTTATTTACTGGCACCCCTGCTGCCAGTAAATAACTGTTTTTCGACTGTTTTTTTGCCGTAAATTAATGGTTGCCAGCAAAAAAAAAGTGTTTTTCTACAGTTTTTTGCCGTCAAGTCAAGGAAAAACAGTAATATACTGTAAAATGTAAACGTCAGATTTACCAAATGAAAAAAAAGTTAATTTAACTAAAATATTTGTGAACATCCATAGAAAAAAAATTAGGCAAAGTCATACACTGATAATGAGAGTAAATACTGAACTCGACTGTATTAATGTGTGTTTGCACAAGAGAGATCGTTTAGTTTAATGTAGTTTTGTTGTTCACCATTGTTCTGGAGAGTAGAGCCGGTGCTTCAGTCAATGATGAGCCACAAATTCTGATTTTCTGCTGCTTTATATAAAGGCAGTAAATGTGGAGTCGCTGATACAGTGGTGATCTCTGTGTTAAGTACTTCAGCACATACATGTGTAATACAGCTGACAATGAGCTGCAGTGATTTGAGTAAAAGTCATGTATTTAGTTACTTTATTACTGCACATTAAGTGTAAGAAATATTCCTTCTCAGTGGACATAGTACTAACATCGTAGGAATGCTAGTTTAAAAACTCGAACTGTTTGAAGCAGTGGGAGTGGAGTTAATTTCCATGGTAGAATTTACGGTAAAATACTGTTAAAAAATAAGAGTGCTAAATTAATGGTTAAGAGCTGTAAATTAACAGTACTTTACTGGTGCCCCTGCTGCCAGAAAATGACTGTTATTTAACGGCAAAAATTTTTACAGTGTACGTCATGAAAACACATTTTTGTGCCTTTTCTTTATAAGATGCACAAACATCATGACCCAGCATATGAATCTCAACAATGGTGACAATCAACAAAATATTTCATGCTGAAGTGACTGGGTGACACCATGGTAAAAACTCCCATCATGCACTGTAGCATGAATAATTATTGTCCCCACTATTGATGATCATATGATAAGTGCTCATGTCTAAAATCCTGAGCCTACAAAATTTTTCCCCCGAATATTTAAGCATTACAATAATATTTGTTTAATAGGCTTTTTTTGTAGTTCAGTAATTGCTGAATATCAGTTAACAAAAAAGAGAGACTCCTTCATGACACAAAATGCTTTATAAGCAAAGATTGTAAATTAACTTGCTGTCTCAAGCTTGTAACTCATTTGTAACACAACTGCAATAGCTTAAAAACAAATTACTTTGAAGTTATTAAAAGGGTCAAGAGTCCAACTGGGGTTTAAAGGGGTAAAGATTTAAGATGAAGAAAAAACAGCATAAAGCATAATTTAACAGTAATAAACTGTAATTAATTTACATGAAACAAACTGTAGAAAAACAGTTATTTACTGGCACCCCTGCTGCCACTAAATAACTGTTTTTCTACAGTTTGTTGCCATAAATTAATGGTTGCAAGCAAAAATAAAGTGTTTTTCTACAGTTTGTTGCCGTTAAGTCAAGGAAAACAGTAATATACTGTAAAACGTAAAAGTCAGATTTACCAAATGAAAGTTAATTTGACTAAAATATTTGTGAACATCCATAGAACATTATGCAAAGTCATACACTGATAATGAGAGTAAATACTGAACTCAACTGTATTAGTGTGTTGGCACAAGAGAGATCTGTTACACTGTTAAAAATCGCTGTAAAAAAAAGGCCAAATTTCGACAGTAACATACTGTTTTTCAGTAAAACAGTGCATTCTGGGTAATATTCATCGTTTTCGAGAAGGTACACTGTAAAAAATTTTGCCGTTAAATAACAGTAATTTTCTGGCAGCAGGGGTGCCAGTAAAGTACTGTTAATTTACAGCTCTTAACCATTAATTTACCACTCTTATTTTTTAACAGTATTTTACCGTAAATTCTACCATGGTAATTAACTCCACTCCCACTGCTTCAAACAGTTCGAGTTTTTAAACTAGCATTCCTACGATGTTAGTACTATGAACTTATTTCATTTGAGTCCACTGAGAAGGAATATTTCTTACACTTAATGTGCAGTAATAAAGTAACTAAATACATGACTTTTACTCAAATCACTGCAGCTCATTGTCAGCTGTATTACACATGTATGTGCTGAAGTACTTAACACAGAGATCACCACTGTATCAGCGACTCCACATTTACTGCCTTTATATAAAGCAGCAGAAACTCAGAATTTGTGGCTCATCATTGACTGAAGCACCGGCTCTACTCTACAGCACAATGGTGAACAACAAAACTACATTAAACTAAACGATCTCTCTTGTGCAAACACACATTAATACAGTCAAGTTTAGTATTTACTCTCATTATCAGTGTATGACTTTGCCTAATTTTTTTTCTATGGATGTTCACAAATATTTTAGTTAAATTAACTTATTTTTCATTTGGTAAATCTGACGTTTACATTTTACAGTATATTACTGTTTTTCCTTGACTTGATGGCAACAAATTGTAGAAAAACACTTTTTTTGCTGGCAACCATTAATTTACGGCAAGAAACAGTAGAAAAACAGTTATTTACTGGCAGCAGGGGTGCCAGTAAATAACTGTTTTTCTACTGTTTGTTTCCTGTAAATTAATTACAGTTTATTACTGTTAAATTATGTTTCATTCTGTTTTTTCTTCATCTTAAATCTTTAACCCTTTAAACCCCACAAGAAAATCCTCAGTTTTAAATGAACACTTATAATGTGTGCACACTACAGAGTGTTAGAGTAACACTGAATCAGTGAAGTTAATGAGATAATTCGGTGATTAATTGATGATTGAGCATTAGTGATAAACACCTGCAGAATCACTGAAGGAAAGAGAAACACAAGATCTACAAATGACTTCAGCCACAGCCTTAGATGAAATCAACTGAATAAAAGAATACATCAAATCTCTCAAGATCTGATTAAACAACTACTAAAACAGCTTCACCAGATTCACATTACTAACCAGACTGACTTTATTTCTGTCAGATGTCTACAGAAGAACTTCTGGAGAGTTAAATAGGTTTAGGTGTTTTTTTCACTACCATGATGGAGATCAGTGTTTACTTTAATTGGGCTCTTGAACGTGACTTTTCAACAACTAAGGTTTTTTTTTTTTTTCATGCTGTAACAATGCGCCTTTGGAACCTGTTATAGCAAAACAAAAGTACACAGAAGAAAAAAAAATCAGATATTGTTGTTTATAGATTGACAAGAACAAATACTATTATTTCTGATCTAATCCCGTATCGATTCTCTTATTGAATATTGATACTACAACATGAGAAGGAACACTGCTGAGCCATAAGTTATGAAAGACTGTTAAGAAAATGTCACTCATAAAAAAAAAAACCTTTGCTGAACTTTAGACAGAAATATCAAGAATCAGCGTATGAATCACAACAATGGTGACAATCCACAAAATAAATGAACAGATCAGTTCTGAACATCACAACACATGCTACTAAAACTTAAAACAAATGCAAAATTATAAGCACATAAGAATTCAAGAAAATAAGTGAACAATTCAGGGGCATAATTTATTCATGCCGCAATGCATGCTGGGAATCATGGATGAGTTTTATCCTGTGCTGGTACCCAGCATGCATTGCATCATGAACCTTTAGATTGTCACCATTGTTGAGATTCATATGCTGATTGTTGATTTCTCTCTTTGAGTGTTGTGGGGACTGCTGCCCGAAATACTTTTTAACTAAAACTAGTCGTTAAATCCATAAATACTGGTTATCACACTACTTTTCAATCTTAGTAAATTGAAGTGTCATTCACTCAAATATTTCAACACCAAATTAATATTTGATTATTATAGCAACACTTTAAGTCAGTCTAGTAGATCATGCCTGTTAGAAACAACCATAATCACTTGACTATCAAAATTAATACTGCTGTAATAGATGCATCATAAAGATACAAATACATCAATAAAACAAAATGTAAAGTGTAAAAGTCAATGGTCAGGAGCCCAACTAAAGCAAACACTGATCTCCACAATGGTGACGCTAAACGAAACAGTAACATTATCATCTAAATCTCTTTAATTCTCAATAAGATCTTTTGATCTCTGTTCTCTGATCTGACAGAAATAAAGTCAGTCTGGTTAGTAATGTGTGAAGTTGGTGAAGCTGTTTGTTGATCGTTTAAATCTTCAGTTGATTTCATCTAAGGCTGTGGCTGAAGTCAGTTGTATTTCATGTGTTTGTCTTGTTATGTTTTTTTTTTCTTCAGTGATTCTACTCATTAACAGCAGCTGTTGATCAGTGTCTGAATTCACTCATTAGTGTTCATTCTCTCTGTCAGGTGGACTATATTAGTAAACTCATGTAGGGAATAGTGAATGAGGGTGTAGGGTGTGATTTGAAACACAGCCGCTGAGTGTCGAATTTGAACGTTGTTAATTTACGATATATAGCAGCAGGCTACTTCTCGAAAACGATGAATATTACCCAGAATGCATTGTTTTAGTGAAAAACAGTATTTTACTGTCGAAATTTGGCCGTTTTTTTACAGCAATTTTTTAACAGCACTGTAAAAAATTGTGCCGTTAAATAACAGTAATTTACTGGCAGCAGGGGTTCCAGTAAAGTACTGTTAATTTACAGCTCTTAACCATTAATTTATCACTCTTATTTTTTTTACAGTATTTTACCGTAAATTCTACCATAGAAATTAACTCCACTCCCACTGCTTCAAACAGTTCGAGTTTAAAAACTAGCATTCCTACGATGTTAGTACTATGATCTTATTTCATTTGATTTCACTGAGAAGGAATAGTTCTTAATATAAAGATGCAAACACTTAATGTGCAGTAATAAAGTAACTAAATACATGACTTTTACTCAAATCACTGCAGCTCATTGTCAGCTATAGCACACATGTAAGTGCTGAAATACTCAACACAGAGATCATCACTGTATCAGCGACTCCACATTTACTGCCTTTATATAAAGCAGCAGAAGACCAGAATTTGTAGCTCATCATTGACTGAAGCACGGGCTCTACTCTCCAGCACAATGGTGAACAACAAAACTACATTAAACTTACAGATCTCTCTTGTGCCAACACACATTAATACAGTCAAGTTCAGTATTTACTCTCATTATCAGTGTATGACTTTGCCTAATTTTTTTTCTATGGATGTTCACAAATATTTTAGTTAAATTAACTTATTTTTCATTTGGTAAATCTGACGTTTACATTTTACAGTATATTACTGTTTTTCCTTGACTTGACGGCAAAAAACTGTAGAAAAGCACTTTTTTTTGCTGGCAACCATTAATTTACGGCAAGAAACAATAGAAAAACAGTTATTTACTGGCAGCAGGGGTGCCAGTAAATAACTGTTTTTCTACAGTTTGTTTCCTGTAAATTAATTACAGTTTATTACCGTTAAATTATGTTACATGCTGTTTTTTTCTTCATCTTAAATCTTTAACCCTTTAAATCCCACACCAAAATCCTCAGTTTTAAATGAACACTTATAATGTGTGCACACTACAGAGTGTTAGAGTAACACTGAATCAGTGAAGTTAATGAGATAATTCGGTGATTAATTGATGATTGAGCATTAGTGATAAACACCTGCAGAATCACTGAAGGAAAGAGAAACACAAGAACTACAAATTACTTCAACCACAGCCTTGTGTGTGAAATCAACTGAATAAAAGAATACATCAAATCTCTCAATCTGATTAAACAACTACTAAAACAGCTTTACCAGATTCACATTACTAACCAGACTGCCTTTATTTCTGTCAGATGTCTACAGAAGATCTTATTGAGAGTTACATAGGTTTAGGTGTTTGTTTTTTTTCTTTCACTACCATGATGGAGATCAGTGTTCACTTTAGTTGGGCTCTTGAACGTGACTTTTCAACAACTAAGTTTTATATATATATATATATATATATATATATATTATAACAATGCGCCTTTGGAAATCAAAACAAAACAAATGTCCACAGAAGAAAAAAAAAATCTGGTATTGTTGTTTATAGATTGACAAGAACAAACACTATTATCTCTGAACTAATCCAGTGTCTCTTCTCTTACTGATACTATAGCATAAGAAGATACACTATTGAGCCATAAGTCATGAAAGACTGTTAAGGAAATTTCACTCATAATAAAAAAAAAAGAAAAACTTTTGCTGAAATTTAGACAAAAACATCAAGAATCAGCGTATGAATCACAACAATGGTGACAATCCACAAAATCAATGAACAGATCAGTTCTGAACATCACAACACATGCTACTAAAACTTAAAACAAATGCAAAATGATAAGCACATAATAATTCAAGAAAATAAGTGAACAATTCAGTGTCATAATTTATTCATGCTGCAATGCATGCTGGGAATCATGGATGAGTTTTATCCTGTGCTGGTACCCAGCATGCATTGCATCATGAACCTTTTGATTGTCACCATTGTTGAGATTCATATGCTGATTGTTGATTTCTCTCTTTGAGTGTTGTGGGGACTGCTGCCCGAAATACTTTTTAACTAAAACTAGTCGTTAAATCCATAAATACTGGTTATCACACTACTTTTCAATCTTACAAAACTGAAGAAACAAAAATAATTGTGTTATTCACTCAACACCAAACTAGTATTTGATTACTATAGCAACACTTTAAGTCAGTCTAGTAGATCATGCCTGACAGAAACAGCCATAATTATTTGACTATCAAAGTTAATACTGCTGTAACAAATGTATCATAAAGATACAAATACAGCAAAGAAACAAAATTCAAAAGACAAGGGTCAGTAGCCCAACTAAAGGAAACACTGATCTCCACAATGGTGATGTCAAACGAAACAGTAACATTATCATCTAAATCTCTGTAATTCTCAGTAAGATCTTTCGATCTCTGATCTGATAGAAATAAAGTCAGTCTGGTTAGTAATGAGTGAAGTTGGTAAAGCTGTTTGTTGATTGTTTAAAGCTGTGGCTGAAGTCAGTTGTAGTTCATGTAGTTCAATTCACTTATTAGTGTTCATTCTCTCTGTTAGGTGGACTATATTAGTAAACTCATGTAAGGAATAGTGAATGAGGGTGTAGGGTGTGATTTGAAACACAGCCGCTGAGTGTCGCCTTTGAACGTTGTTAATTTACGATATATAGCAGCAGGCTACTTCTCGAAAACGATGAATATTACCCAGAATGCACTGTTTTAATGAAAAACAGTATGTTACTGTCAAAATTTGGCCGTTTTTTTACAGCGATTTTTAACAGTGAGTGTACAGGCAGATAGAGTTTTTATGAGATCTAAAGCTAAACTCTGCAGAATAGTGGCCCTCCAGAACTGGAGTTGTCTATCTCTGATTTACAGAGAGTGAGTTTTAAATTTGTCAAACAAGTATAGAAATCTGAACACCAGATCTTGTTTTTTAGACATACACAATTATCAAGAACCAGCATATGAATATCTACAATGGTGACAATCAACAAAATGCTTAATGTTGCAATAGAATCTAATGAATAGATGAAAGACTCCCATAATGCACTGTAGTATGAATAATTATTTTCACCACTGTTGAGGATCATATGATAAATGGTTATTAAATGGCTAATTCCAAAGGAGTTTCTTTTTTTACCCCCTTAATGTTGAAGCATTATGGTGGCATTTACATAATGAGATTTCTCTCTTGTTTTGTCAATGTGAGATACAGTTAAGTATGGTGACCCAAATCAGAACTTGTACTCTGCATTTATCCCATCCAAAGTGCACACACAGAGCAGTGAACAGACAGCAGTTCCTTCTAACCACCAAGCCGGGAAATATTTTATTTAAAATCATAACCAAGAAATTTAAATCAAGATCACAGTCATCAAATGCATAAGTCATCTGTAAGAGCAAGACTTGTATCAGCATTGCACAAATGTTTGCTGTAAAACAATAATGCAATGCTTAGAAACAAACTCATAGAAACTGTTTAAAGGTGCCATATGCAAAAATTGAGGTAAAAATATCCATAACATGACCTACACGCATCAAAAGAATAAGAAATAAGGGTGATGATGTCATTAAAAAAATGTCAAGTTATAGTGCTGCAGAGATATCAACCTTAATTAGCATTAGCATTACTAGCCCCGGCCCGACAGGTGTCATAATACCAGTTTCGGCCATCGGAGGCGGTATGTGGGCAAAATAACCACCAGCCAACCTACAATACACGAATAACTTGCACAGCTTGTGGGCGTGTACTTGAACCTGATGTCAATCATGTGGAAAGTACACCCCACTAGTTCATTTCAGTTCAGGGAAGAGAGCGTCACCCGTTACAGGGAAACAACCGCGCTCGGAAACACAAATCAAGAGTAAACATCGGCACTGCTTTTAATCACTGGAGACAACTGATGGACCTGAAAGAAATGAGGTTCGACTCCGATCTTGCAACATTTCTTTTGGATTGGTAAGTTAGATGCTGTTAGTATTTCGCTAGAAGTTTGTTTTATATGTTTGTGTATTTGTTTTCGGGAAGTTATAACATAGAAATGTATCGAAGGCTGTTCGATAAACATGCTAATGTAAGTGTTGGCTAACCGTAGCTGCGTTTGATAATTAGCTAGCTATAACTTAACGTTACCCATTTTATTATATAGGGCTGTGCATGTCTTTACTCATGTAAATCTCATCAATAAAGATGCTCCTGTAATTAGAAGTATATCTCCAGCACGTGTGTTCAGATCAGGGCTGCCAGGTTTTCACAACAAATCCTGCCCAGCTGCTTCTCAAAACTAGCCCAATCTCGCTTCCAGAAGGTTCCCCGATAAAACATTGCTTCCCGGGGTTAAAATATAGGTTTTTTAGCAGGGTTGCCTTGGTATAATTCGCATTTTAGGGGCTAAATATCACGTTATTTGTATTGGGGTCGCTGCAACCCGCAGACATGAAAAACAACCACCACAGACTTGGCAACACTGGTTGACATTTACTACACGGAGCCGTAATTCACTGACAATATACACAAAATCGATGTTAAAATCGCAGGCGATTCTTTGTCGATTTTGAAAGCGATTTTGTGCAATTTGTCGGTAGACTACGGCTCTGTGTAGTAACTCCCGCTCCACCCTAACCAGTGTTGCCAAGTTTGCGGTTGTTTTTCATGTCCGCGTTTGAAGCAATCACAATTCCAATAACGTGATATTTAGCCCCTAAAATGCTAATTTTACCAGGGAAACCCTTCCCAAAAATGTATATTTTAACCCTGGGAAGCAATTTTTATCAGGGAACCTCCCGGAAACGCGATTGGGCTAGTTTTGGACTAGTTTTAAGAAGCAACTGGGCAGGATTTGTTGTGAAAACCTGGCAACCCTGATCTGAACGCACATGCTGGAGATATACTTCTAATTACAGGAGCGTCTTTACTGATGAGAGGTGCATGGAAATCACATTCGATTTTTGCACAGCCCTATGTATCATAACTAACCTGTTCTGTCTAATCTGTTGGTCTCCGTGTCCTCTTTGCTTCGTGGTTTTTCTGTGCGTGAAAAAATGTATGTGTGGCGTGAAAGCGTGTGAAAAGAGTCAATTGCATGTGTCTCACGGTGAATGCTTGAGAGTTGGCACATTAGTTCTCAAGCAGAATAAAGGACAGGTTGATTATTGCTGTTTAGCGTTTGTATTAATCTATGATGCGTCCCTGTTTACGTTAGAGTTGTGACGTTCGCGAACGAACCGATTCTTTTGAACGGCTCATAAACATGAACGATGGGAGCCGAGTCGCGACTGGAGAGGAGCCGTTCTTTCTATCGTTCTTTTTTCCTATGCGTGTTCATACAAATGAGCTCCACCAGGAGACAGAACAGTTATAGGGGGAGGGGCGCACCCAGCGCAGGCCAACCCTTTATAGCGTGATGATATTAGTTATTAGTTGTGCATGCATTTACATTGCATTTTGTGTTCATTTAAAACTTATTTTAAAATCATTAAAAATGTTCTTTTGTGATACTGTACTTGTATAGAAATGTTTCACTAAAAGCTGTTTTCCACAGACATTCATTGCAGCCCACTTTGTTATTGTTCATTGACTTGAAGGGGCTGATGTCCTATTTGCAAAGTTTACAGTAGTAATAGTATGTAGTATGTAGACATTTCCATTTTATTTATTCTAATTTTATCTACTTAAAAAAAAATTAGTTTTCTATCAAAATGTTCTTGTGTGATAACAATGTTCTTGTGTGGAAGTGTTTGTAGTAAAAGCTGTTTTGCACAGAAATTCATTGCAGCCGGCTTTGTTTTTTATGTTTATTTGTGAGTAGGTATTGTATGAATAACATAAGTCAACGTAGTTTTACACACACACACACACACACACACACACACACACTTTGTACTAAAGGTAAATCAAAATAATGATGTCACTGTCTAAGCAGAGGGATTTGTGCAACCCTATGGAATATAGTCGACACATGAAAAATGAGGTAATAATCAATATTTCAGAATAATTCAAACTCAGATATTGGTGTGTGATATCTGCACTTTAATTATTTGACTACAAATCTCACCTCATAATACCTCCCAGTGATTATTTCCAGGATAAACTGAGATGCTCCCAAGCTGGCTTCTTAAAACTGACTAAATATTTAAAAAGAGCCAAAAGAGCCATTCTTTTGAACGGCTCTTTGAAAGGAACGGATCGCGAAGATCCGGATCCCCTCAAAGAGCCATAAATCCCATCACTAGTTTACGTACAGGGACATAAAAAAAAAATTAATACCAAATAAGCATTCGATCTACGTTAGAGCGTCTGAGTGCTCACAAATCTTTCTGCAGCGTCGTGAGCAGAGCGGCAAGAGCGATTTTTGACACTCTCGACGCTGGCGGTGTGAACGCACAGTTAGTATTCGGCTATGGCTCTAGAGTAGACCAATTCACTTTATTGAGGCATACTGCCCCCATCTGTTATGGAATGTGGAGTATGACTTGATTTTTTTTGCCAAACATTACAGATGGCACCTTTAAAGGCTCAAGAGCTCGACTGAAGCAAATACTCAACACAATTATGGTGGCACAGTTTGTTTTATTCTTCCGATTGTTTTCATCCAAGGCTGCGATTAAAGTCAGTTGTAGTTCTTGTGTTTCTCTTTTCTTCAGTGATGTTGATTATTTACAGCAGGTGTTCATCACTAATGCACAATCTTATTTTAATTAGTCACTTAATTATCTCATTAACTTTAAAGGGGGGTGAAATGCTCGTTTTCACTCAATATACTGTTAATCTTGAGTACCTATAGAATAGTACTGCATCCTTCATAACTCCAAAAAGTCTTTAGTTTTATTATATTTATAAGAGAAAGATAGTCTGTACCGTTTATTCCCGGAAAAACATGAGCGGCTGGAGGGGTGACGTGTGGGCGGAGCTAAAGAATCACGAGCGCGAGTAAGCTTTTGCGTTGAGAGCTGGAAGCTGTGACATTACCGTGAGGAAAAAAACATCATCCAAAACTAACCATGGCTAACAGTCAGATTCAGCCGTTTATTTATGATCCAGAATCAGATCCAGAGGCTGAAATTGAACAAGAGCAACAGCAACGACTACAGCAGGACGTCTCTATGTAGTATGCATTGAACTTGTATATATTTGCTTTGCGGTTTTGGAAAATGACTAAGTTCCATTTTATCTAAGTTCGTCTTTTTTTTCTTTTTTTTTTTTTTTAAGGTGTACATGTGGAAAGTGCAGTTTGATGACAACATCGCACGTTGTTTACTTGATGTGCTTACGCACTGATAGCTAAGTTAACAACACAGAGATATTTGAAGCAGTTTTACTCACCGCCTGCGGTTCCAACACACGATCGTGACCCTTTTTCGTTGGGATTGCATCATCCTTAAGAAATAAACAATACGCAAATCCGTCGTCAAACTGGGCCTTGGTTGTAAAACAAGCATCTTTGAAATGCAGGGAACAAACAAAAACACTTGCACAACTCTGTTGATGCTCTGTAAAGATAAACTCCATCCACTGGTCCCTTAATGCTGTTTTTTTTGTTTTTTTTTTTGGTAATCTGTGCAGGGTTGTCTAACCCTGGCTACCAAAAACACACTTCTTTTGTGACATTTCGGTCTCTTGCTCTGATCAGTGAATTGCTCTGCTCTGCTATACGGGAGCGCGCGCTCTTCCGGGAGAAGTGCCCTTAGGACCCATATAAGGAAATTCAGCTTCATCTAACGTCACACAGAGCCATACTCTAAAAAAACTTACCGAAACTTGTGACAAACCGGAAGGAGTATTTTTGGAACAAAAAGAGATTTAATGTCTTTGACTTGCAGTTGATTTTACCACATGCTCAGTCGTCATTTATTTTATTATTTCATAAAGATTATTTTATTTTAGGAAAAACACAGTGTCTGGAAATTACATTGAAATAACACAAGTCTAAATCCTGAGAGTGTTGATTTGGTCCTATGCCTAAATTAATGCCTAAATTAACCTTAAATGATGTTGAAAATATGTCCACTGCCCACTTTTGAACTAGTTTTTAACGTGGTAAGGAGGTTCTCTGAATGTCTAAATCCGACGTACAGAAGACGTCAAAAAAAGACATCATAAAACCTTTCATTCTGGCTCCTCAGTGAACGTCTTTTCAACGTCAGCAAAGACATAAAAAAGACGTCCACTGGACGTAACTTTGCCCAGTGGGTCGTTTAGCTGTTATCATGATCTCATTTGTTGATCTGAAATGTTGAGGAGACAATCACAGTAAACTACAGAAGTCTAAGGTGTCCAGATTACTCGGAATCACCTTCTTATTCTGATATTGAGTGTCTGTGAAACTGGTTTTTAGTTTAATTGATTTCTGTTTGAATAAAATGTTCAATTACTATTATTACCGGAGTAAACTTGGCATTTTCGTTTTCATTTCACACATCATTATTTTGTATCTGCTTTATTGCTCTGTTTCCTTCAGTCCAGCAGGGTGCAGCACAGAGCAGGTTTATCAGACTGAACTGATCAGAGAGGAAGAGGAACAGCATAGACAGCATTTTATTCTGCCAATTTATTGATTTTTTTTCTTAAAAAAATAAACAAATAAAAAACATATGGGTAACCTACATATTATTTTGGCTTAAAGGGATAGTTCAAATTAGGTCATAATTCACTCACGCTCAAGCCATCTTATGTGTACATGACTTTCTTCTTTCAATGCTCCAGGGGATTAGTACATGCCTCTTGTAGTGAATCCTTTTTTTTTATTTTTTATAAAAAATATTCATATTTATTCCTTTATAAACTGTAATCACTAGCTTCCCTCTAGCTTCCCGCTAGCTAACCTGTTAGCAACTTAGTTAGTTGGCAATGTGAAATTGCATTACAACCAACAAAGTTGCTAACTTAACAACTATGGTTTTGGGAAATGCACCCCAGATCTCTACTACAAGTTATTTATTTATACCATCTAAGTTAAAAATGGCAGAACAGTGACACCTACTGAGAAAATAAAATTATGAATATCCTCTCTCACTCTCTGGCGTTTAATAGCTGTAAACAGGAAGTCATCATCCCACAATCTCTATTTTCTACCATCATCCTCTCTGTCTCTTAATACCACAGAGTTGCAGATTAAAACATTATTAATTTTCATAATAATTCCAGTTCCAGTCACTTGTCATCAATATAAAGGCCCAGTTTAGGCCTGTTTCAGGGTGTTTGAGTTCACTTTGTTGGTCACAGATTCCTCTTGTTGGATATTGTAGCTGCTAACATGATCACAGGAAAACAACAGATTCTTTGACAACATAAGGTTGAATATGCAATATGTATTCAATCATTCAGTGATATGAGTTTACATACAGTTTTAAAATGAGACTGAAAGTCTAGATTTTTCTGAGTCTAAACTAATGAAACCACTTCCTGTGTAGGGTGTGCACTATTTAAAAACACAGTACACATTATAAAGATCACGTCTCATCTGTGCACACATACTGTACTCTACTGTAAGTAAGAGGAAATTATGGAATCGGGGACCTTTTATGTATGTAGAAATATTAATAACAGATCTGGTCCTCGAACACAGAGCCGCTGCAAGGATGAAGAAAAAGCTCACAAGCAAAGTAAGCAGAAAGTTTAGTCTGAGGCGAAGGTGGTGTAACAGATGTTATCGCTAATGTTTGAGGGGATAAGAAATGTAAAAAAAAAAAAACGAAAAATCAATCATCTTTTTCTTAGAAACCATTATTTTCTGTTTACGTTTTCAGTATATATTCTTGTTTCCATATTTATTTTACCATATACCGTGTGTTTTATGTTTCATGTTTATGTTTAGAGCATGTTCTTTAAAAGCACCACCATTTATCTGTCCACCAAGGTAGATTACTTAAAGGTTAATTTGAGATGTTTTTTTCTAATAATATTCAGTAAATGTTCATTTATTGATATTTGTGTGTTTTGTTCGTGTTTGTCAGGAGGAAGTAGACGTTTGGTGTTGATCTCAGTGGGTCTCGGGCTCATTTGTATTCTTCTGCTGGTCTTCATCATACTGCTCAACATCACCATCACAGCAGAGAGAGACATGATAAAGAGTTACAAGAACACCGTTGAAGAGTTCAATCGAACCATCAACAGCTTACAGCACAATAACACTGATCTAATTACTGAAAAACACCAACTGCAGAACAACTTCAACTCTTTGAGTCAGAAGAACCTGGTGCTGGAGACCAAAGTTAAAAATCTCACTGCTGAGAAAGACCAGTTACAGAGAGATTTTGACTCTTTGAATAAGAAGGGCCTAGTTAATTTGTTCATGTCCACTGAGTTGAAGAGCTGGTCTGACAGCAGACAGTACTGCAGGGATCGTGGAGCTGATCTGGTCATTATCAACACTGAAGAGAAGCAGGTGAGTTTGTGTGAGAGTCTGTTAATGAATGAGAGCAATCACACTTATTCCTGTTGTTCTTCACACAGAGGTTCATATCTTCATTAGTCAGTGAGAGAGTGTGGATTGGTTTGTCTGACAGAGAGACCGAGGGCATCATGAAATGGGTGGATAATTCACCACTGAAACAAGGGTAAGAGATAAACATCACTGTGTATTATTTTTGTTTTAGTCTTGATGATTACCATTATAAAATCACAACCTTCAGATTAAATCAGAAGAGAAAACATCCACAAACAACGCAACTACCCTGAAAAAAAGAATTAGTAAATTTACTTCATTTTTATTTGGCAAGTTTTTGCACAAGCATTTTTCAAGTAAATTTACACATTTGGAAATTAAGTAAATCTACTTAACTAAGTTAAGTAAAAATAAAAATAAAAACTAATAAGTACATGTAACTTGACATGTAAAATTTTATTGAGTAAATTTAAATTAAAGCAATTTGCAAACACTTTTATCCAAAGCGACTTACAGTGCATTCAGGTTGACAATTTTCACCTATCATGTGTTCCCGGGGAATCAAATCCCCAACCTTGCACTTTGTAATGCAATATTCTGCCACTGAGCTACAGGAACACTTCAAGATTTTGTGAAAAATAAGTAAAAATTTCACTTACTTACTTTTTTATTTTGGAAAAAGAATTTGGAAATGTTTTTACACTAATAAAAAACCTGAGATTCTAGAAATTTCAAAATGTAAAATAATTTTTTTCTAGTGCTGTCAAAATTAGCGCGTTAACGCATTCGATTAATTTGAAATATTTAACGCGTTAAAAAAAAATAACGCAATTAACGCGGTTGCAGTTTTTTTTTATTTCCAGTTGTGGCCTATGTGTGTTCAACGTGCAAAGAAATATGGATAAGACCAAGGAAGGACTTTTAGATGGAAAGTTTCAGTATAAAACTCTGCCGGATTATTCTTCAGTCTGCCACAAGAAACATTACTCTTCATTTAGTCTGCCACAAGAAACATTACTCTTCATTTAGTCTGCCACAAGAAACATTACTCTTCATTTAGTCTGCCACAAGAAACATTACTCTTCATTTAGTCTGCCACAAGAAACATTACTCTTCATTCAGTCTGCCACAAGAAACAGCAACATTAAAATCATGAACTCAAATGTCATTGTTTAAAAAAAAAACAAAAAAAAAACAATGACTGTAACTGCGTAAATCAGACCTTTCTGTAACGCTAACGTTAATAAGCTTAAACGAAAATAAAGAAATAATTGTGTAGCGGAGTATTTTTTGTACACAGTGCCGCGAACTGTCAATCACTCCTGTACGCGTCCATCACTGTCCTCCTCAGCTGCAGCAACTTGCGCTCTCTCTCTTCATCAAGCTTTAAAACAAAAAGGGAACAAAAAGATCATATTGTCTTTGTGCATAGGCTATAGATTAATTAGATAAATGAATATCTAAATTTGTGCCTTGCCGTCTACGGTATTTTTTTTAGAACTTAGAAAAAAGATGCAGCAGCCAATGAGCAGCCAGCGGGAGCTGCAGGACGACTCAACCTCCGCAGACAGTTTTTAATGTTTATCAGACAATAAATACTCAAGATTTTGCTTTAGTATAACTCACAACGAGTTTCACACACCTTCTCCGGCCACGTTGAGTTGTTGACACTTAACAGTGGGAAAAGCGACACATGCACTATTCACTTGTATAACTTAAGGGTGAATGGGTAATGTAGTTTCTGCTCTGGGTGGGATGAATTAGGAAGCTTGCATTGTGAAGGGCGCTCTGAAAATCGGCAGTGCAGGTAAAAGATTAAAACCTCCATTAAAACAGATGTCCAAATGAGCGTACCGGTACGCTACAAGCACGTTCTGGGCGCACGGAGAGGTGGCGGTAAGCTCAAGAGCTATATTTGGAAGTGGCGGTACTGAGTACCTGTGCGTACTGGCCCACTTAAAGCACTGGCAATGACTATACTTTGGAATTTTTTTGCAGTCCACTTAGAATTCAACATGGAAATCATTTTTGTTTTTTATTGGCATTGATTGTTTTGAAATTCAAATGGTACTTACATGCCTGTGTTTTTATTTCTGTAATAAATATGGCTTTCAAGCCAACAGTTAATTTGGAGGATATTGATGGTTTATTGCAGGTATGTTGTTTACATGAGAAAATCTGTGTTACAAGTTAAACAAAAATTCCAATAAACAATCATATTTTGAATTTAAATAGTTTCTTTGTCTTGAGTTTGCATTAATTATTTACATTTTATATTTACATATCCAAAAAGTTTCAGTCTTTTAATTGCGATTAATCGCGATTAATTTTAAAAAACTGTGCGATTAATTAGTTAATTTTTTTTAATCGATTGACAGCACTATTTTTTTCAAAACAGTTTTATCAAATGAGGGTAAATAAGTCTCTCACTTCTGTCCCTTTAAACCAGTTTACAGCAAAGACAGCACGAAGAACTGGATGCACATGATAAATATTCTGCAATTAAGAAAACAGACAAAAGAAATAGCACTGTAAAACCCGATAAGTAAACTTTACTCAAACCGTTTGAGTAAACAGATTGCCTTGATTTAAACCATGTAAGTTTTAAAACTTTGCATTTAAGTAATTAAGTGATTAACTAAGTGCTGATTGAGAATTAGTGATGAACAGCTGCTGTTAACAAACAGAATCACTGAAGAAAAGAGAAACACAAGAACTACTACAACTGACTTCAGACACAGACTTAGATGAAATCAACTGAAATAAAATACATGTAATCTCTCAAGATCTGATTAAACAACCCCACAAACAGCATCACCAGCTCCACTTATTAATAACCAGTGACTTTATTTCTGTCAGACGTCTACAGAAGATCTTATTGAGAATGAACTAAGGTTTAGATGTTGATTTATTGTTTCATTTGAAGTAACCATGTTAGAGATCAGTGTTTGCTTTAGTTGGGCTCTTGACCCTTGATTTGTGTCTTCGTCTTTTCTCTGGCTGTTATAACCATGTGTTTCTAAAACACAACTTTGGTCCCCACCAAAGCTGAGACTAAACCTACGCCCATGACTTCCAGTCTTCATGAAAAATAATACTGTATATCACTTATAAGTGATCAAATACAACATTCAGGATGGCATCCACAGGTGACCGTCCAGAGTTAAGTCATGTGCCCACTGACCAGGTACCCGTGGCCCTCCAGAGTTGAGTCAGGTCCCTCCAGAGTCAAGTCACGTCCCTGTGGTTCCTCCAGAGTCAGGTCACTAATGATCTTCATGGGCAAGATCAAGTCAGCAATAATGCTCATGAGTCAAGCCCAACCACAGTTAGACCTCATGAGTCAAGTCAAGTCACCAGTGTTCTTCATGAGCAAAGGCAAGTCACCGTTGATCTTGCCATCGTTCCCACTGTGGTGGTCTTCTGTTCCACCCTGGTGGGCTTCTGTCTTGACCGCACGGCTCTGGTGGTCTTCTGCGCCACCCTGGTGGGCTTCTGTCTCGACCACACGGAGGTGGTGGTACTCTGCGCCGCCCTGGTGGGCATCTGTCTCGACTGCTCAGCTGTGGTGGGTTCCAGTTCCATCTGTGCCATCCCGGTGGGTTCCAGTTCCACCTGCTCAACCCTGGATTACTGCCCTGTCAGCTCTGCCCTGGGCCCCTGAACTTTGCGTTCCCTCCTGGCCTCTTTGTTTTGTTGCTGTTGTTGTTGTTTCACTTCCGGTCTCTGTTTCCCTCTATGGACCTGGCCCTCCATCCCTCCCCCTTATTCTCCACCAGTCCTCCTCTCTCCTGGTCTCTGTGTTCCTTGGTTGTGTTCGGTGGAGCATCTGGTAGCTGGTCCTTGGGGCAAGCGTGTACGTCTGCAGACTGCAAGACGGGGGCGTAACTTGAAGTGGGCTTAACTTGAAGTAGGAGGCGTAACTTGAAGTTGTCCAAATCACACAGAACCACGCGAAACCTCAAAACGATAAGTTATTGGCAATATGGCGGCACAGAGTAGAATATTGATTAAGTTTTAAGGGAGGCAGGGGGTTTAGGCACACTGTAAAACCCGACAAGTTAATAGATTGCCTTGATTTAAACCATGTAAGTTTTAAAGCTTTGCATTCAAGTAATTAAGTGATTAACTAAGTGCTGATTGAGAATTAGTGATGAACAGCTGCTGTTAACAAACAGAATCACTGAAGAAAAGAGAAACACAAGAACTACTACAACTGACTTCAGACACAGACTTAGATGAAATCAACTGAAATAAAATATTTGATTGCATTTCTTCCAGGCTTTTGAGTTACAACCAATGTGTTTTAGAAACACATGGTTATAACAGCCAGAGAAAAGACTAAGACAGAAATCAAGGGTCAAGAGCCCAACTAAAGCAAACACTGATCTCTAACATGGTTACTTCAAATGAAACAATAAATCAACATCTAAACCTTAGTTCATTCTCAATAAGATCTTCTGTAGACGTCTGACAGAAATAAAGTCAGTCTGGTTATTAATAAGTGGAGCTGGTGATGCTGTTTGTGGGGATGTTTAATCAGATCTTGAGAAATTTCATGTATTTTATTCTTTTGTCTGTTTTCTTAATTGCAGAATATTTATCATGTGAATCCAGTCCTTCGTGCTGTCTTTGCTGTAAACTGGTTTAAAGGGACAGAAGTGAGAGACTTATTTACCCTCATTTGATAAAACTGTTTTGAAAAAAATAATTTTACATTTAGAAATTTCTAGAATCTCAGGTTTTTTATTAGTGTAAAAACTTTTCCAAATTCCTTTTTCCAAAATAAAAAAGAAAGTAAGTGAAATTTGCACTTATTTTTCACAAATCTTGAAGTGTTCCTGTAGCTCAGTGGCAGAATATTGCATTAGAAAGCGCAAGGTTGGGGGTTTGATTCCCCAGGAACACATGATAGGTGAAAATTGTCAGCTTGAATGCACTGTAGGCCGGGTTCACGCAGAAGCAGCGCGCGCCTATTTTGCTTTCACACCGGCAGCGGAGGCAGCGCGCAACTGAACAGCAGATTTTGGTCAGAATGCTCTATAATGGGTATGTTCGCATTGCTTTATTTCCATTTAAAATACAATTAAATAAAAAGACTTGGCAAGAAGCTTTTTTAATTTATAATTTCATTGTTACTTTTGTTGCATCTTTGTTTTGCTGTCTTTGTTTTCCGTGCAGTACGTGTTGTTGATAGAAGAAAGGCCATCGCACTATTATTAAGGAGACTATGAAAAAGACGCAGACTTTGGGTTCATCCCATTAACCGACGAAGGATAGAACATGGTGCATATTACCATCTTGTTACTGGGTTTGTTTGCAAACAAATTTACCAAAGGACACCCTGAAAACTAATTTAATAAACGGTTTTAAATTATGTGTATTGTAAATGGTTCACAGCCTTGACTTCCTGCTCATCTTGAAATCAACATTTAATGGTTTATTATATATGCATGCATCACCTGCTTTTGTTATCTGTGTGCTTATGTGTAATATAGAAATTGTAAATAAATGGTTCCAATTGAATCAATTTTGAATCAAATATTGAGTTGTTCACTCGTGTGCCAGCGAAAGCGTAAGCATCAAAACGGCTATAAAATTACTTAGGCCTACCATCTGCAATAAGAGCCGCTGCAACTTCATCCCATGCTTTTTCCGTCTCCTGCAAGTCTTTGTAAAGTACATTGTGTGGATCATAAAGAACTTGATATTTCTCAACTCCCAGGATGAGACGAGTGTCGTCCATTATTGTCTTTCCAGGTGCACTCTGAAGACCACTGCCTGTGACACCACGTGCTGTTGTTTATAATTGTCAGCACGACATCCGTTATTCTGCCAATATATAGGCCTAGTTATAAGAATACGACTACTACTTATAGTAAATAAATCTCCAAGGCTAAACTAGTTACATAAATTATTTAAAGCTGTTTTTGTATTTCGGCAAAAAAGTTTATTTTTGGATAGAACTGTAAGAACATTAACAGATTTTGAAAAAATATATATATATAAAATAATAATAAAAATAAAAATAGAAATTATAATAGAAAAATAGAAAAATTTGATTTTAAATATCATAAATTTTTTATGTAATTTGCTAAGAACAGTTGATATCATTAATGCAAATTTTGGGCAAAATTCCTTTTTCGTTTCAGTACATGTGTATTTTGCCCATGATCATTGTCACTTTATCTTCTATACATATTTTTTTATATTAATTTTCTTTCCTAACATACTCCAGTTCTTGTTAAAACACCCTAGATGTGCTTTTTTGTGCTTTTAGAGCACTTTTTGTGTGAAATCATATTTATTTTGTCCATCAAATGTGTACTTTCACTTTAACTGAGCGTCAGCAGCGCAGCAAAAATAGACCCAGCGCCGAAACGATCGCGGCACTGCTTCTTCTGCTCTGCTTCTGCTACACTCTGCCGCGCAGCCTCTGCGTGTGGTGTGAACGCTCTCATCTGTTAACATAGGCAGCGAAAAAAATACGCGCTGCTTCTGCTCTGCTGCAGCTTGCGGTGTGAACCCGGCCTCAGTCGCTTTGGATAAAAGTGTTTGCTAATTGCTTTCATTTAAATTTACTCAGTAAAATTTTACATGTCAAGTTACATGTACTTATTAGTTTTTTTTTTTTTTTTACTTAACTTAGTTAAGTAGATTTACTTAATTTCCAAATGTGTACATTTACTTGAAAAATGCTTGTGCAAAAACTTGCCAAATAAAAATTAAGTAAATTTACTAATTATTTTTTTCAGTGTACAACCAAAGACATTTTACTATAAATTCTATAAAGAAAACTCTGCGTATCTCTTCTATTTTATACTTTTACTCCATCTTCTACTTTAATTTAATCTTGAAACATGCTAATAAACTGAGTATTTTTTATTCATAAATTTTTGCTCCTGGAAATCTGAACATTTGATACATTTTGTTCAGGTTTTGGCTGAAAGATGAGCCAAACAATGCTAACAATGAGGACTGTATTGAACTGAATTATAATAGAGAGGAGCCGGGATGGTCACCACTGAACAGCTGGAATGATCATTCATGCTCTGAGAAGAAAAAGGGGATTTGTGAGAAATAGGATCCATCACATCCTGTGGTTTTGCATTTATTATCTAATGTAATCATTCTCATTGTGAACATATGAGTTCTGATTAAGCTTCCTGCCTTTAAAAAAAAAAAAAAAAAAAAAACAGTTGATCTTACATTTGTTTTAAAGAACATATAAAATGTTATTTTTTTTTTTCTTATTGCTATAATAATCTTTATTTATCACGTTGTGAATTCGGGTAATCTGGGACACAAAACCTCTGTGTTCATGTTTTGCTCCATCACATCAAACTCTATCAATATGATCTTAGTTCAGCTGTTATCATGATCTCATTTGTTGATCTGAAGAGTTGAGGAGACAATCACAGTAAACTACAGAAATCTAAAGTGTCCAGATTACTCTTATTCACTTTCTTATTCTGATATTGAGTGTCTGTAATTGCTTTTTCTTTGAATAAATTTGCCAGTTACCATAGTAAACTGCATTGTTATTTTTATTTGAGATTTAATTAATTCATATCTGCTTCATTTCTGCTTGGAGAGATTTTCTCCAGTCCAGAAGGATGTAGCAAAGACCAGGGGGGGGGGGGGGGGGGGGGGGGTATTCCAGAAAGCAGGTTATGTGACATACCCGGGTATATTTAAGAGTAAGTAAGTGGATAACCTCAACTTTGGGTTCCAAAAACAGAGGTAACTTTCAGGGTATGTTAGTAGTCATAGCAACTCACTCTCTAAACTTAACGTGCTCCGGAGCAGGTTATGTTCCAGGGTTAGTTCACTACAGCGAGCCTTCAATGGGGTGACCGATTATTACAATATGTAATATAGCCTATTTTATATATATATATATATATATATATATATATATATATATATATATATATATATATATATATATATATATACACACACACACACACACACACATATATATATATATATATATATATATATATATATATATAGTATGAGATGCTATAAAAGAAAAACGTTTTTCACGTAAAATTATTAAAAAAATATTCAAGAGATAACGATTTTGGGTTTTCTAATAAAAAACAAATGTTTTAAGGATAACACTTGATCACATTAGTGGAGTTAAAAATATATATATAAAAAAATCAACAGTATTGGCTATACTACAATCACAAAATAAAAAGGCAGCCGTTTCTGCAACGTTCTTCATTATCAAGATAATTACAAATACAATAATTAAACCTGTCACTTATATCTTTTACGTTTTTGTGTTTGTTATAACTTTGTAGGTCACATGATCAACATAGCGGATGATGATTTACAATTTGGATTCATACTACATACATAGCCTACGCATTTAGGCAGTAGAGTATAAACTCTTTTAGCGCTCCTTAAGTTAGTACTTATTGAAATTAAGTGCCTAATTAAAGGGTATGCGGTTTCGAACGCATCCCGACAAAATCTCGTTTTGAGGTCTCACGTGGTTCTGTGTGATTTGAACAACTTCAAGTTACGCCTCCTACTTCAAGTTACGCCCACTTCAAGTTACGCCCCCGTCTTGCAGTCTGCAGACAGACCCTTCTCCTTTGTGCGTCCATCATTTGGGAATCACACTCAGGGTCTTCACGGTCAAAAGTGACCGGACACCTGAAATGTAACTTTTTTGCCCCCCAGTAAAATCAGTGGAATATATTTTTATTCAATAATATTTTTTCTTTTTTCTTTTGTATTTTGAGAAAATTTTAAGGTATTAATTCATATTTATGCAATAATTATGAACAATTTGTCTCATAGAAAATAGTACATAATTTTTTTTTTCTAATTTTTCAAAATTATTTTCAAATTAATGTTGTATTTCAGATTAAACCAGAGACTAGGCCTTTCAAATACATTTTTTTGAAGATTTTTTAGCGCCACCTGGTCAGAGCAAAGAAAGAAAAACATGTAAGTGCATGGTGCAACCACTTATTACCAGTATAGGAATCTATAGAGAGGCTTGTGAATTCCCTTATTGTTTTTAGACATAATTGCTTACTCATATTAAGTAGTGGACTTGAATATATATTAATACATTCTAAAGAGTACTTTTTGTATATTTTTTTATATTTCTTCTGTTATAAATAATGATTTCATGCATAATTTGAATTAAAGTTTTTGATCTCACTCTCACTGTCAGCCTTTGATCTTACTCTGTGTGTGTGTGTGTGTGTGTGTGTGCAGACAATGTCAAACTTTTGCACTCTGGATATGTAATTTTTGATCCATTCATTTTATTTCACATTCTCAAAATGTTAAAGTTCATTTGTGTGTGTGTGTGTGTGTGTGTGTGGGTGTGGGTGTGTGTGTGTGTGTGTGAGAGAGAGAGAGAGAGAGAGAGAGAGAGAGAGAGAGAGAGAGAGAAAACATTCCATCAACTGTCAAGATTTGTGAGATTTTATGACAAGGGAACAATAGCTGCAGAAAAGCAAAATGACAAACAGGCACCTGTCCCAGAGATTTGGGGAAAACAAGCAAGAGAGACTACCATTTATGTACAGTCCTTGGTCATAAGAAAAACCTGGACAAGCAAATAGTGAATGGAATGATACATGGCCTTCAGGAACATATTGTTCAGTGGCACAGAGCTCCTGCAAAAAAATAAAAAATAAGAATCCTCAGAATGGTGCAAAGGACCAAGTCTGAGTTTCTAAGTGCACTGACAAACCCAAGAGGCAGCGCTTGCTTCTCATCGCTGTTTTACAGGCAGCAGGTCATAGGTGTGTGTGTGTGTATGTGATTATTTAGAGTGTCATACCTTCACTGCTGTTAGATTTTCTCTGCATTATGACTGAATTATTGAATGGATTTCACATTCTCAAAACTTTGCTCTGTGTTACAGACACAGTAGTTCATAGGTGTCTATGTGTAAGTATGTGTGTGTGTGTGTGTGTGTGTGCATCTGTGTGTGATTGGATGTGTCAATATCACACTCTTGATGTTTTATAGTGTCATCCCTTCACTGCTGTGCACTTTTTTTTAGTTTTGTGATCGATTTGTAAATTGTGTACACAAATATTCTCTGAATTGTTGTATTTTTGTCTATTTCCCATTCATTTCCTATGGACGGTCATTTTTGACCGAAGACCCTGAGTGTTACTATTTTTTTTACGCCCACTTAGACTGTTCGAATCATGCCCTAATTTTTTTTGTGTGTTCACACCCCAAATGCCATGAAGGTCACCACATTTCATATCATTCCGATGAAGCTGTGATTTTTAACATTTCAAAACGTAAAATATTCCGGTCAGAAATGACCGAAGACCGCACAAGGGTTTTAAACCCCACAACAAAATCCTCAGTTTTAAATGAACATAATGCGTGTACACTACAGAGTGTTTGAATAACACTGAATCAGTGAAGTTAATGAGATAATTCTGTGATTAATTGATGATTGAGCATTAGTGATAAACACCTGCAGAATCACTGAAGCAAAGACAAACACAAGAACTACAAATGACTTCAGCCACAGCCTTAGATGAAATCAACTGAATAAAAGAATACATCAAATCTCTCAAGATCTGATTAAACAACTACTAAAACAGCTTCACCAGATTCACATTACTAACCACACTGACTTTATTTCTGTCAGATGTCTACAGAAGATCTTATGGAGAGTTAAAAAGGTTTGGTGTTTTTCACTACCATGATGGAGATCAGTGTTTACTTTCGTTGGGCTCTTGAACATGATTTTTCAACAACTAAGGTTTTTTTTTACATGCTGTAATAATGCACCTTTGGAACTTGTTATAGCAAAGCAAACGTCCACAGAACAGAAAAATCTGGTATTGTTGTTTAAAGATTGGCAAGAACAAAAACTAGTATTTCTAAACTAATCCTGTGTCTCTTCTCTTATTGAATATTGATACTACAGCATAAGAAGAAACACTGCTGAGCCATAAGTTATGAAAGACTGTTAAGAAAGTTTTTGCTGGAATTTAGACAGAAACCTCAATAATCAGCGTATGAATCACAACAATGGTGACAATCCACAAAATACATAAACAGATCAGTTCTGAACATCACAAAACATGTTACTAAAACTTAAAAGTGGGAGTCATGGATGAGTTTTATCCTGTGCTTGTACCCAGCATGCATTGCATCATGAACCTTTGATTGTCACCATTGTTGAGATTCATATGCTGATTGTTGATGTCTCTCTTTGAGTTTTGTGAGGATTGCTGCCCGAAATATTTCTTAACTAAAACTGTTGTAAAATCCATAAATTCTGGTTATCACGTTCATGTTTAATCTTACAAAATTGAAGAAAAAAGAAATTGATTCTGCTTGTTAACATCAGGTGTCTTCAATAATGCTCAATCATAACTCAATTAACTTTTTAATTATCTCATTAACTTCAACTCTGCTTCAGTGTTACTTTTAACACTGCTTTAGTGTTTATATGAGTCCACACTCAGAGTGTTAAATTAACACTGCAGATTTTGCTGTGTACCTTTCTAACTAAACTGGGATTTACAGCTGTGGATGTGTTTATGACTCATTATTACGACGGATCTGGTATGTACAGCGTTTCCATTGCTCATGTTTGTATGTGTACTGCTTACACAAATGTAGCAAATAGAGTCTTTATAAGCTTTCCATTGAAAAACAGCCATCTGTCATCGATTCTTGAGGCTTAGATCTTTATAATGATACATGGTTTGTCAAGATTAAATTTGTGCTGTTTCATTTACTCTATTCATAAACACTGATACGTGCGAGTTGAGAGGCTTTGAGGACGAGGGCGTCGGGGTGCAGGCTAGTTTTTAGCTTTAGTTTTTTTTTTTTTTTTACCTTTTTAAACAGCACTCTCCGTCCTACACCAACTACGCACACATTTCCTGTCATGTATGTCTTTGAAAGACAATCAATCAATCAGAGCAGGTTGCAGCCGGGTGCTTCTCGTTCAGTCTGATAAACCTGCTCTCTGCTGCTTCCTGCTGGACTGAAGGAAACAGAGCAATAAAGCAGATACACAATAATGATGTGTGAAATTACTCTGGTAATGATAGTAATGGAACATTTTATTCAAACAGAAAGCAATTTAACTAAAAGGAGTTACACAGAAACTCAATATCAGAATAAGAAGGTGAATCAGAGTAATCTGGACACTTTAGATTTCTGTAGTTTACTGTGATTGTCTCCTCAACTCTTCAGATCAACAAATGAGATCATGATAACAGCTGAACTAAGATTATATTAATATAGGGCTGCTTGTGATGGAGCAAAACATGAACACATCAGAGGTTCTGTGTCCCAGATCACCCAAATTCACAACATGAGAAACAAAGATTATTACAGCAATAAGAAAATAACACATTGTCCTTCTAACAAATTTAAAATCAGTTGATTTTTTTTTTTTTTTTTTAAGGCAGGGACCTAAATCAGAAATAATGAGTTTACAATACAAATACCATAAGAAAGGGTATGAACCCTATTTCTCACAAATACCCTTTTTCTTCTCAGAGCATGAAAGATCATTCCAGCTGTTCAGTGGTGACCATCCCGACTTCCCTCTTTCATAATTCAGTTTAATACAGTCCTGATTTCCATTGTAGTTGTTTGGCTGACCTTTGAACCAAAACCTGAACAACATGTATCAAATGCTCAGATTTTCAGAAGAACAAATTTACGAATCAACAATACTCAGTATAATGTAAACTAAAGTACACTGTTAAAAATCGCTGTAAAAAAACGGCCAAATTTCGACAGTAAAATACTGTTTTTCATTTAAACAGTGCATTCTGGGTAATATTAATCGTTTTCGAGAAGTAGCCTGCTGCTATATATCGTAAAATAACAAAGTTCAAATTCGACACTCAGCGGCTGTGTTTCAAATCACACCCTACACCCTCATTCACTATTCCCTACATGAGTTTACTAATATAGTCCACCTGACAGAGAGAATGAAATCTAATGAGTGAATTCAGCCAATGATCAACAGCTGCTGTTAATGAGTAGAATCACTGAAGAAAAAAAAAACATAACAAGACAAACACATGAAATACAACTGACTTCAGCCACAGCTTTAGATGAAATCAACTGAAGATTTAAACGATCAACAAACAGCTTCACCAACTTCACACATTACTAACCAGACTGACTTTATTTCTATCAGATCAGAGATCAGAGATCAAAAGATCTTAAAGAAAAGAATTACAGAGATTTAGATGATAATGTTACTGTTTCGTCTGACGTCACCATTGTGGAGATCAGTGTTTGCTTTAGTTGGGCTCCTGACCCTCAACTTTTGTTTCATTGTTATATTTGTATCTTTATGATACATCTGTTACAGCAATATTATTCTTCATGGTCAAGTGACTATGACGGTTTCTGTCAAGCATGATCTACTAAACTGACTTATTGCTATAATAGTCAATTCATAACTTGGTGTTGAAATATATGAGTGAATAACACTTTTCTTTTGTTTTTTCAATTTTATAAGATTGAACGGTAATGTGATTATCTGGATATGGATTTAATGAAATTTTGAGCTTTAAATATTTTGCAGTCCTCTCAACACTGAAAGAGAGACATCAACAATCAGCATATTAATCTCAACAATGGTGACAATCAAAAGGTTTATGATGCAATGCATGCTGGGTACCAGCACAGGATAAAACTCATCCATGACTCCCAGCATGCATTGGGGCATGAATAAATTATGCCCCTGAATTGTTCACTTATTTTCTTGAATTCTTATGTGCTTATAATTTTGCATTTGTTTTAAGTTTTAGTAGCATGTGTTGTGATGTTCAGAACTGATCTGTTCATTTATTTTGTGGATTGTCACCATTGTTGTGATTCATACGCTGATTCTTGATGTTTCTGTCTAAATTTCAGCAAAGGTTTTTTTTTTTTTATTATGAGTGAAATTTTCTTAACAGTCTTTTATAACTTATGGCTCAGAAGTGTTCATTCTTATGCTGTAATATCAATATTCAATAAGAGAAGAGACACGGGATTAGATCAGAAATAATAGTGTTTGTCCTTGTCAATATATAAACAACAATATCAGATTTTTTTTTCTTCTGTGTACTTTTGTTTTGCTATAACAAGTTCCAAAGACGCATTGTTAAAGCATGTAAAAAAAACCTTAGTTGTTGAAAAGTCATGTTCAAGAGCCCAACTAAAGTAAACACTGATCTCCATCATGGTAGTGAAAAAAACACCTAAACCTATTTAACTCTCCATAAGTTCTTCTGTAGACATCTGACAGAAATAAAGTCAGTCTGGTTAGTAATGTGAATCTGGTGAAGCTGTTTTAATAGTTGTTTAATCAGATCTTGAGAGATTTGATGTATTCTTTTATTCAGTTGATTTCATCTAAGGCTGTGGCTGAAGTCATTTGTAGATCTTGTGTTTCTCTTTCCTTCAGTGATTCTGCAGGTGTTTATACTAATGCTCAATCATCAATTAATCACCGAATTATCTCATTAACTTCACTGATTCAGTGTTACTCTAACACTCTGTAGTGTGCACACATTATAAGTGTTCATTTAAAACTGAGGATTTTCTTGTGGGGTTTAAAGGGTTAAAGATTTAAGATGAAGAAAAAACAGCATGAAACATAATTTAACAGTAATAAACTGTAATTAATTTACAGGAAACAAACTGTAGAAAAACAGTTATTTACTGGCGCCCCTGCTGCCAGTAAAAAACTGTTTTTCAACTGTTTCTTGCCGTAAATTAATGGTTGCCAGCAAAAAAAGTGTTTTTCTACAGTTTGTTGCCGTTAAGTCAAGGAAAAACAGTAATATACTGTAAAATGTAAACGTCAGATTTACCAAATGAAAAAAAAAGTTAATTTAACTAAAATATTTGTGAACATCCATAGAAAAAAAACTAGGCAAAGTCATACACTGATAATGAGAGTAAATACTGAACTTGACTGTATTAATGTGTGTTTGCACAAGATAAATCGTTTAATGTAGTTTTGTTGTTCACCATTGTGCTGGAGAGTAGAGCCTTTGCTTCAGTCAATGATGAGCCACAATTTCTGATTTTCTGCTGCTTTATGTAAAGGCAGTAAATGTGGAGTCGCTGATACAGTGATGATCTCTGTGTTAAGTACTTCAGCATATACATGTGTGCTATAGCTGACAATGAGCTGCAGTGATTTGAGTAAAAGTCATGTATTTAGTTACTTTATTACTGCACATTAAGTGTTTGCATCGTTATATTAAGAAATATTCCTTCTCAGTGGACTCAAATGAAATATGTTCATAGTACTAACATCGTAGGAATGCTAGTTTTAAAAACTCGAACTGTTTGAAGCAGTGGGAGTGGAGTTAATTTCTATGGTAGAATTTACGGTAAAATACTGTTAAAAAATAAAAGTGGTAAATTAATGGTTAAGAGCTGTAAATTAACAGTACTTTACTGGCGCCCCTGCTGCCAGAAAATTACTGTTATTTAACGGCAATTTTTTTTACAGTGTAGTATCCCACATAGCAACATTTTGTCAGCCCAGATCCGGCCCACACCTGGCACATGTCAGCCAAGAGTAAAGAAATTAACCAGAACTGGACCTTACCTTATGCATGCCAGGCCAATAGTTGGCAAACATGAAAAACCTTTCGAAAACATTATATGCATGCACATGACATCAGCCTTTTTACAAATTCACATTTTTGTTGCTTACATAGATATGATAAAGACAGCATGTTCAAAAGGTTGTAAGGCCCCCAAAACAAAATTATTGGAGACACCTAAAGTCAGAGGTGGAGAGTCCAGGGGTAAGAAAGTAAAAGTCCTGCCATATTTTTGTTCCACCCATGAACCCAGCAGCTGATTTCACCAGAGGAGGAATCAAGTCATTCCTTTCAAGTCACAAACAAGTCTTGAGTCAAATCCCAAGTCCTCAAAGAGTTAAAGTCAATGAGATAATTAAGTGACTAATTAAATGATAATTCTGCATTAGAGATGAACACCTGCTGTTAACAATCAACATCACTGAAGAAAAGAGAAACACAAGAACTACAATTGACTTTAAGCACAGCCTTGGATGAAATCAACTGGAAGAAAAAAAAAAAAAAAAAAAAAAAAACTTTGTCACCATAGTCGTGGTGAATCCACCATCATGGAGATCAGTGTTTGCTTTAGTTGGGCTCTTGACCCTTTTAATAATTCAAAGTAATTTGCTTTTAAACACTTGCTGTTGTGTTACGTAGTAAACATTAACACATTGCTGAATTAAAAGCTTGAAGTAGAAAATTTAATTGCCCTTTTTTATCTAAAACATTTTAATTAACTTCATGAAGGTGTCTCTCTTTGGTTCGTTAAATTATGTTCAGCAATTACTGAACTACAAAAAAGTCCTATTAAACAAATATTATTGTAATGCTTAAATATTGGGGGAAAAAATTGTACAGGCTCGGGATTTTAGACATGAGCACTTATCATATGATCCTCAACAGTGGTTACAATAATTATTCATGCTACAGTGCATAATCAGAGTTTTTACTATGGTGTTACCCAGCATGCACTTCAACTTGAAGTGTTTTGTTGATTGTCACCATTGTTGAGATTCATATGCTGGGTCATGATGTCTGTGCGTCTTATTAGGAAAAAATTTATATTTATTACATACATTAGGAAATGTATTCATTATAGTGATTAAACCAACGGTTCCACAAGGTAGGTTATTTAAAAACTGAACATTTGTTAATAAAAAAAAACATAAAATTGTTTTGGAAATAAACAGGCTGATGCCTAATAGCTAATAACGGTTTTCTGCAAAGCACAGATCACACTGTTTTATAACAGCACATGTACTTTTACAGAGAAACATCTAACATAAGAAACCAAAGGTCAAGAGCCCAACTGAAGCAAACACTGATCTCAATGATGGTGGCATAATTTTAACCAATAAAACATCAGCATCTGATCCTCTGTAACGCACAATAACAGCAGGTGTTCATCACCAATGCACAATCATCATTTAATTAGTCTCTTGATTATCTCATTGACTTTAACTCTTTGAGGACTTGGGATTTGAGTTGAGACTAGTTTGTGACTTGGAAGGAATGACTTGTTTCCTCCTCTGGTGAAATCAGCTGCTGAGTTCATGGGTGGAGCAAAAATGTGGCAGGACTTTTACTTTCTGACCCCTGGACTCTCCACCTCTGCCTAAAGTTCACGAACAGAATCACTGAAGGAAAAAAAATAAATAATTTGCTTACCATTGTAGTGGTCAGTGTTTGCTTTAGTTGGATCCTTGACCTTTAAACAGATTGTTTTTGGTTGCTAGTTGTGATACAGCAGCTAGATAAGCCAAGAAGGAAATGAGATCAGGTGGTGTTATTTGTTTTTGCATCATCATTTGATCTGGGTTTCTGAGTTGGGTGTGTCTTAAAAATGACAGGTGTCCTATGGTTTCACAATATTGGTTTTGGTGTTTTCAGTATTATCCAAGAAATTCTTAGAAGCACCTATGATCAAAAGCATTCTTTAAAAAAAAAAGCACTTTCATTTAGACACACAGACATCAAGAATCAGCCTGAGAACCTCAACAATGGTGACCATCAAAAAGCATGTTGCACTGCATTCTGGGTGCCACCAATCAAAACTCATTTTATGGCTCCCATCATGCTTTGCGGCATGAATAAATTATGAGCAACAATTCTATAGTAGCTTGTTTTGTGATTCTTACAGTTCGTCTGAATATGCTGTGTGTCACCATTCTTGAGATTCATACACTGGTTCTTGATGTGACTGTGTGCCAAAAGAAAGTTCCCCTCTCTCAATCATAATTCTTAAATTCTAGATTTCACTGAAAACTCCAGGCCTTCTATTGTTGAATCTAAGGTCTGCTATAATTAGTGATGGGATTTATGGCTCTTTGAGGGGATCCGGATCTTCGCGATCCGTTCCTTTCAAAGAGCCGTTCAAAAGAATGGCTCTTTTGGCTCTTTTTAAATATTTAGTCAGTTTTAAGAAGCCAGCTTGGGAGCATCTCAGTTTATCCTGGAAATAATCACTGGGAGGTATTATGAGGTGAGATTTGTAGTCAAATAATTAAAGCTCAGATATCACACACCAATATCTGAGTTTGAATTATTCTGAAATATTGATTATTACCTCATTTCTCATGTGTCGACTATATTCCATAGGGTTGCACAAATCCCTCTGCTTAGACAGTGACATCATTATTTTGATTTACCTTTAGTACAAAGTGTGTGTGTGTGTGTGTGTGTGTGTAAAACTACGTTGACTTATGTTATTCATACAATACCTACTCACAAATAAACATAAAAAACAAAGCCGGCTGCAATGAATTTCTGTGCAAAACAGCTTTTACTACAAACACTTCCACACAAGAACATTGTTATCACACAAGAACATTTTGATAGAAAACTAATTTTTTTTTTAAGTAGATAAAATTAGAATAAATAAAATGGAAATGTCTACATACTACATACTATTACTACTGTAAACTTTGCAAATAGGACATCAGCCCCTTCAAGTCAATGAACAATAACAAAGTGGGCTGCAATGAATGTCTGTGAAAAACAGCTTTTAGTGAAACATTTCTATACAAGTACAGTATCACAAAAGAACATTTTTAATGATTTTAAAATAAGTTTTAAATGAACACAAAATGCAATGTAAATGCATGCACAACTAATAACTAATATCATCACGCTATAAAGGGTTGGCCTGCGCTGGGTGCGCCCCTCCCCCTATAACTGTTCTGTCTCCTGGCGGAGCTCATTTGTATGAACACGCATAGGAAAAAAGAACGGCTCCTCTCCAGTCGCGACTCGGCTCCCATCGTTCATGTTTATGAGCCGTTCAAAAGAATCAGTTCGTTCGCGAACGTCACAACTCTAGCTATAATGAATGTTAATTTAACTCAGAGATCAGGTTCTGAATGAGTTAAGATATCTAGGTAAAACAAAGATTATGTAAAAGCATAACCAACACCACCTGATCATCTTTTTTCCTAGCTTGTGCAAAATGTAATATTAAAACATCAAGGGTCAAGAACACAACTAAAGCAAACACTGACCACTATAATGGTAACCAATAGTTTACCCTTTGATTCTGTTTGGGAACTTTAGGTGTCTTCAATAACTCTGTTTTGGGGGCCTTAAGACACAGCCTTTTGAACATGATGCCTGTATCATATTTATGTAAGCAATAAAAATGTGAATTTGTAAAAAAGCTGATGTCATGTGAATGCATATAATGTTTTCGAAGGGTGTTTCATGATATCCAACTACTGGCCTAGCATGCATAACATAGTATTCTTTAGCATAGTGTTTTTTTTTTGTTTTTTTTGTTTTTTGTCCAATGAAATCAATATTTTTTGTGTAAATTTTACTTAATTTTTTCATGTTATTCTACTCATTTTGAATTATTATTTCTACTTAAATAAAATGTGTTAAATTTAATTAATAAAATTGCTTGTACATTTTTGACACAATTTATTGAATAAATATAGAGAGTCACTTTTTACAGTGTATATTCTTTGGGGCATGCCGAGAACATCGATACCAATTATGCCAATATTGGCCAAACTTCCTATCCGCCATTTTGATTAATGTTGAAAACCTACTTTTTCAAACTCCTCCTAGACCGTTAGTGATAAGCCATTTAATCATATTACTAATGATTGCATTTATGATTTTTCAGCTATTTCAATTACAATCATCCTAAAATTGCTGTAATTGCTCATTGTTGCATTTGGTTTGATGCTCCATGCAATGCTTAGCTCCTCAATTTGCCAGTGGAGTGTTTGGCCCCTTAATTGCTGCTTCCATCTGTATTTATTATTATGATTTTTTAAATTTCCAATTGACTTATGTAAGTAACTGACAGTGCATTGTGCTCTTATAATGACAAAACTTCTAGAAATTCTAGGCCTATACAGTAAAATGTAGAACCAAGGAAAATATTTTGTTAATACTTTAAATATAAAAGCAGAAATATAGACACATTGTTCCTTGAAAACAGTTATTCAAATGATCTAAACAGTTATATTTAAATTATCTAAGAATTTTTAGTTTCTTAAACATTAGCACCACTATCTCTGCTTCAAATGAAACTTTCTGCTTACTCTGCTTTTGGGCGTTTCCGTCAGTTTGGTGGCGACTCTGTGTTCGAGGTCCAGATGTGTTAACATTTCTGTGTACATAAATCTCAGATTCCATAATTTTTTTATTATGTCTTGCTGTATGCGTCCATAGATGAGCTGTGGTCTCTCAGGAAGTGTACTTAGTTTTTTGAATAGTGCTAAACTTGCACAGGAAGTGGTTTCATTATCAGACACAGGAAGATCTAGACTTTCCCCATGTTTAAGCTCTCCGTAGACATTCATATAGCCAATACAGATTTTTTTTACCCACGATGGCAGCCAGAAAAGCCAAAATAGAGGAATCTGGGACCAGTGAAATGGACTTTAACAGTAAAATTGTTTTAAAACAGGCTAAAAACTGGATCATCAATGAATTTGCACCATTGTCATCATTAATTACTCACATTCATGTAGTTACAAACGCGTAAGACCTTTATTCATCTTCAGCACAAAAATTAAGAGATTTGTGGTGAAATCTGAGAGCTTTTTGACCCTGCATAGGCAGCAATGTAACTGAAATGTTTAAGGCCCAGAAACACAGTAAGGACGTTTTGATAGGGTAACCATATGCGCCCTTCATACGGGACACGTCCCAGCCAGGATTTTAATATTGCCTAAAATATCCAGGTTTTGGCTATTTGCACTGTGCAAGTTGATCATATTGTAACATTCATGAGAGCTATAAAGAGCAGATCAGACTGTTCCTTATGCTTTCGAATCAATTTCACGTGTTTGTTCGTTCGTTAGACTTGAAGCATTGTGGTGCATTTTGGGTTTCTTGGGATTTGTGGGCAGCAACACTTCAAGTCAATCGAAAGAACAAACAAGTGCACATATTTGCATTGCTTTGATCATTCCCTCTAGATCTCACCTACTCACACGCACCCCCATGATTGGTTGATTATGTACAATACCTGCATGTTATTGGTCAAACTGCTCTGGATGTTTTAGGCATTATTAAAATCCTTGCTGGGACATGTCCGGTATGAATGGTGCACATGGTCACCCTACGTTTTGACTCTAAGCATCGTAATGCAGATCTCTTAGAGAGCAGAAGCTACTTTCAAATCCTTCTCAATGTACTTTGATGTCAAAGACCATTCTGTCTGCACTGTAAAAAGTGTTTCCCTATATTTATTCAGTAAAATTGTGTCAAAATTTTACAAGCAATATTATTAATTAAATGTAAAACATTTTAATTAAGTAGAAATAATCATTAAAAATGAGTAGAATAACATGAAAAAATTAAGTAAAATTTACATAAAAATATTGATTTCATTGGACAAAAAACAAACAAACAAAAAAACACTATGCTAAAGAATACTATGTTATGCATGCCAGGCCAGTAGTTGGCGATCATCAAACACCCTTCAAAAACATTATATTCATGCACATGACATCAGCCTTTTTACAAATTAACATTTTTGTTGCTTACATAGATATGATAAAGGCATCATGTTCAAAAGGCTGTGTCTTAAGGCCCCCAAAACAGAGTTATTGAAGACACCTAAAGTTCCCAAACAGAATCAAAGGGTAAATTGTTGGTTACCATTACAGTGGTCAGTGTTTTACTTTAGTTGTGTTCTTGACCCTTGATGTTTTAATATTACATTTTGCATTGCTGTTGTAACTCAGTTATAACAGCTAGACAAACTAAGAATAAAGATGATCAGGTGGTGTTGGTCATGCTATTACATAATCTTTGTTCTTCCTGTATATCTGAACTCATTCAGAGTCGGGTCTCTGAGACAAGATAACATTCATTATGGCAGCCCTGTGATTCAGCAAAAAAAAAAAAAAAAAGTGGAATTTTCAGTATAAACCAGAGTTTGAGAATTCTGTTTAAAACAGAGAAAGGGGAACTTTCTTTTGACACACAGTCACATCAAGAACCAGCGTATGAATCTCAAGAATGGTGACAAACAGCATATTCAGACAAACTGTAAGAATCACAAAACAAGCTACTATAGAATTGTTGCTCATTATTTATTCATGCCGCAAAGCATGATGGGAGCCATAAAATGAGTTTTGATTGGTGGCACCCAGAATGCAGTGCAACTTGCTCATCAGACCAAATGATGATGTAAAAACAAACAACACCATGTGGTCGCATTTCCTTCCTGGCTTATCTAGCTGCTGTAGCACAACTAGCAACCAAAGAAAATCTGTTTAAAATTTTAAGGGTCAAGAGTCCAACTAAAGCAAACACTGACCACTACAATGGTAAGCAAATTATTATTATTTATTTCATTCAGTGATTCGGTTTGTGAACTTTAGGTGTCTTCAATAACTGTTTTGGGGGCATTACAACCTTTTGAACATGATGCCTTTATCATATCTATGTAAGCAACAAAAATGTGAATTTGTAAAAAGGCTGATGTCATGTGCATGCATATAATGTTTTCGAAGGGTGTTTCATGATCGCCAACTACTGGCCTGGCATGCATAACATAGTATTCTTTAGCATAGTGTTTTTTTGTTTGTTTGATTTTTGTCCAATTAAATCAATATTTTTAAGTAAATTTTACTTAATTTTTTCATGTTATTCTACTCATTTTTAATGATTATTTCTACTTAATTAAAATGTGTTAAATTTAATTAATAATATTGCTTGTAAATTTTTGACACAATTTTACTGAATAAATATAGGGAAACACTTTTTACAGTGTGTGCAACACCGCTTGAGATGGGTATAAACCCAATATTATGAAGCTGCAGACTCTGAGCTTGAGCCTGCTGCATCTTCAGTCCCGCACCCAGAGATGGATTGTTTTAACAATGTTTTTAGTAGGTAGTTTTATTTTTGTTCCCAGAATGTTCTCTCAAAAAATAGGATAATGTTCTCTCTCTAAAAGCTTCCAGGAAATTATGGGATCTGATGAAAATCTGCCATTCAGATTAAAACAAAACAGTGACACCTACTGACAAAATAAAATTATGAATATCAGAATCAGAATCAGAAAGAGCTTTATTGCCAGGTATGCTTACGCATACAAGGAATTTGTTTTAGTGACATAAGCTTCCAGTACACAGAGACAACAACACACACACAAAAAAAAAGAGATTTACAAATTGGCAAATAAATAAGTGTATAAACAATTGTGCTATAAATTATAATGGAATATGATTGAGTGAGATGCAGGAATGTTCTAGGATGTCAGTCAACATACTACTTCTGCATTGAAGCAAAAGATATGTAGTTTTTTTTTATTTTTTATTTTTTTTACAATGTGTGTTTCTATTAGGAAATCAGTGCAGATGGCTTGTTCATTTCCAAAAAGGAGATGAGCTGGTCTTACAGCAGATAGTACTGCAGGGATCGTGGACCTGGTCATTATCAACACTGAAGATAAGCAGGTGAGTTTGTGTGAGTGTCTTTTAATGAATGAGAGTGTAGCAGGTAGTGATGGGAAGATGAAGCCTCATGAAGCTTTAAGCTTTTCAGCCAAGTGGTTCACAAAAGGGTTAATTTCTGGACACTTAATTTGCTCACAATACCACCTGGTAGCCAACAAGTGTAAAACAAGCAGATATATTACAGACAGAGGTGGAAAGTCCAGGGTTCAGAAAGTAAAAGTCCTGTCATATTTTTGTTCCACCCATGAACTCAGCAGCTGATTTCATCAGAGGAGGAATCAAGTCATTCCTTTCAAGTCACAAACTAGTCTCAAGTAAAATCCCAAGTCATCAAATAGTTAAAGTCAATTAGATAATTAAGAGACTAATTAAATGATGATTGTGCATTAGTGATGAACACCTGCCATTATTGTGCATTACAGAGGATCAGATTCTGATGTTTTATTGGTTAAAATGATGTCACCATCATGGAGATCAGTGTTTGCTTCAGTTGGGCTCTTGACCTTTGTCTTTTCTGTGTTAGATATTTTTCTGTAAAAGTACATGTGCTGTCATAAAGCAGTGCAATGCGGCAAACCGTTACTAGCTGGTTTTACATGATGAAGTAATTATGAGGCATCAGCCGGTTTACTTCCAGAATAATTTTATTTCATTTAACATATGTTCCGTCTTCAAATTACCTACCTTGTGGAACTGCCACATGAAGCATTGGTTTAACCATTATGATTAATTAATTTGAAATCTAAACTATGTACTGAATAAAAAAAAAATTGAAACCTTGTCCTAATAAAACGCACAGACATCATGACCCACAGCATATGAATCTCAACAATGGTGACAACCAACAAAACGCTTCAAGCTGAAGTGCATGCTGGGTAACACCATAGTAAAAAACTCCCATCATGCACTTTAGCATGAATAATTATTGTAACCACTGTTGAAGATCATATGATAAGTGCTCATGTCTAAAATCCTGAACATGTAAAATTTTTCCCCCCAATATTTACACATTACAATAATATTTGTTTAATAGGAATTTTGTTGTAGTTCAGTAATTAGAGGTGTGCGATACCGCTAGATTTGGTATCGATCCGATACCAAGTAAATACAGGGCCAGTATCGCCGATACCGATACCAATACCAATACTTTTTAATAATTAAGGTGGATGCGTCTTCAACCTAAATCTAAATGAATTTTCATGACTTTTAATTTGTTTTTGTGATTTGCATTTCGGGTTATTAATCAGTACTACAAAAGCTTTTGTTCAGAAACAACTTTTGGTTACTTCTGTTTTTTTTTTTTTAAATAAACAAAGTTACAAAATGATTACTTCACAAATATATATATAAAAAAAAAGTAAAAACAAATTCTCTTTTCAAGTAGCATGTTAATAAAAAAATGTTTCTCCTCTTTAGTGCACTTCTTTTCAGGATTTTTTTTTCTTAAACAAAGTCATAAAGTTTTACTTCACAATGTAAAACAAATTCTCCTTGTACAAAATTCCTGAAGCTGACATCTTCCACTATGGAAAGAGGCTGCAGGTCCTTCACAATCATTTCTGATAGGCGCCTTGTAATATCCACTGCTCTTGGAGAATCAGCTATTGATAAAATAATAAATAATAAAAATAATTAAGTCTGGTGCACATCACTATGTGTAGTTTAAATATAGAAACTAGTATCCCTTTCACAGCTGACACAAAAAGGGTAGATCGGCCTGAAAATACAGCCATACAACGCTCCTCTTTCTCTCCGCCTCTGACTGACTGCTGTTAGAAATGCGCGGCTGAGCGGTGCGCGCGCCTGACTGCTGATGGTAGCGCTAGTGGTGAGTCACGTGACGGTACAACACAGGAGAGGGGCGGAGAGCAGTGTCGAGCACGAGCAGCACTCTTGAGAGCTTGCTCTGCTCTGTGACAGTAGCAGCATTTTGATAAACACGGCCAGGTCGCAAAACGAGAGAAACTGAAACTTAAGTATCGATATTTTCCCGTTGGTATCGATCAATACCGATACCAACGTTGGTATCGATATTATCGATATTAGTATCGATCTGCCCACCTCTATCAGTAATAGCTGAACATCATGTAACAAACCAAAGAGAGACACCCTCATGAGGTTCATTTAAATGTTTTAAATGATAAAAGAGCAATTTAAATTGTTAATTCAAGCTTTAAATTCAGCAATGTGTTAATATTTACTATGTAACACAACAAGTGTTTAAAAGCACATTACTTTGAATTATTAAAAGGGTCAAGAGAAACTAAACTAAAGAAAACACTGATCTCCATGATGGTGGCATCATTTTTAACAATAAATCATCTGATCCTCTGTCATTATAAATAACAGCAGGTGTTTATCACTACTGCACAATCATCATTTAATTAGTCTCTTAATTATCTCACTAACTTTAACTCTTTTAGGACTTGGGATTTAACTTGAGACTCGTTTGTGACTTGAAAGGAATGACGTGGTTCCTCTGGTGAAATCAGCTGCTGAGTTCATGGGTGGAACAAAAATATGGCTGGAATTTTACTTTCTGACCCCTGTACTTTCCACCTCTGTCTGTAATATATCTGCTTGTTTTACACTCGTTGGCCACCATGTGGTATTGTGAGCAAATGACGTTTCCAGAAATTAACCCTTTTGTGAACCACTTGGCTGAAAAGCTTAAAGCTTCATGAGGCTTCATCTTCCCATCACTAGTAGCAGGCATAGCTGCCTAGTTAATGTTGGTAACAACTTGATTACTTACTGCATGGTAATCACCTAATTAGACCCAGGTGCGCTATTGAGAATGAGGAGTTGTCATCATAGCACAAAGCCCCTCCCTCGATATCACGGTCTCCTCCATGTTGGAATTAGAATCAGAATGAGCTTTATTGACAGATATGTTTACACATACGAGGAATTTGTTTTCGTGACAGAAGCTCCGCAGTACAACAGAATGAAAGCGACAGCCAATGATACCGGCGGCGAAACAGGATTGTTTACATGTATTGTTAAGAGGAGGTTCTCACAATTCTGCACTGTTTTACCATGCCTGGAAGTTACTGCTGCGTTAAAAACTGCTGCAGTACCTCACACGATACATATGGAAAACATAGGAACAATGAAATATAGTTTTTTTTAGGTTACACCAAGCGCAAAACAGTGGTATTTGGAGAAGCTCTCAAGCGGCACAGAGACCTGGACCATTTACCTCCGTGCACACATATGGACATTGGGAATTATATTGTTTTTGGTTTAAGTTACTACACAATGCAGGAGTTTAAAAGCCACAAGTCTTTGGAAAGTTACAAGGCTTTCTGCTGTGGCTGGGTCCATCTACAAGCCTCCAGATGGTGAAAACAGCGTTGTACTGACCAAAGTAAGTTTATTCACATGCGTTTTAGTGTGTTGTAATTACATTGCATTTAGAATTAACTGCGACTGAACACTAGATTGTAACGAGATGTTCAATGTATACGAACGTTTCCAACATGTTTTGATGTATGCTTAAGCTGTGTATGTTTAGTTATAATTTGATTTTAACCCAATGACACATACTGTACCAGGTTTTTTTTGTTGGGGGCTGCAAAGTGGACAAACCAGTTCTGGGTTAGCTAGGGTAGTTAAATGTGTGATTGCGAGATGTAAATGTCCGGGTTAGATTAAAGCCATTAACAGCGTGAATGCAAATTGACTTACATTGTAAACAATATAATTCCCAATGTCCATATGTGTGCACTGAGGTATATGGTTCAGGTCTCTGTGCCGCTGCAGGGAGCTGCCTGAGAGCTTCTCCAAACACCGCTGTTTTGCGCTTGGTGTGAGCTTGTTCCTGTAAGGTTCCCTTTCTTTCGCCTTATGTTTTTGAATTGCTTTACTTTCTTCCTTTTCTTTCGCGTATTCGTAGATCCGTCTCGATCTGTTCCGCCGACAAAATAAATGCGCAAAAATGAAAGCGCTCTGAAATGTTTAGTCGCGCCTCTGTGAAGTTCTGAAGGCATTGCCCCTGGCAACAGATAGCGTATCCTTCCATCTGGGCCGACCGGCTCAGACCCCTCCCAAATCAACCCAAATCGGCACGTGACTCCTCATTTTCAATAAGGTGCGTGAGTGAAGAAGGAGGGTTTCTCAGTTGCTGGGAAGCGTGTTGACTGCTGCAGACTTGGACGACGTCTTTCCGAGCTGTTCCCGCATGGGGATCTTTTTGAGCCACACACAATTCGGTATGCATCCTGGGCTGTGTATATCCGTTTGTGGTATGACGTTGGAATGGCTGATTTACTAATATTCAGGTGGGTAAACTATTGATTTAATGGAGGAATATTTGCGATAAGACTTGTTGGCTACAGTTGAAGGGGTCAAGAGCTGGTAATATGTCCACATGATTACAGCGAGCTGAGTGGGACCGCGACTGGGCTTCCCCCTTCCTGTTTGGTCTTTTATCTTCGTGTTTCGAGTACCTTCGCACTGTTGCGCGTGGCCGTGATGCTCCGCCTTTGCCTCATTCGCGCCTGCATGACCAGTCTGCATCCAGTGAACTTGACGTCTGGACATTGTGAGACCCGAGTTTAGTCCGCGTGGCCGTTTGGTCACCTTCACACTGTTTCAACTGGGAGATTGTGTTTGTGGGGTTGTATGGTATAAGTGGATTGTTGTGTGAATGAATTCATAACTTGTTGAAAGTTGTGTGAGTGCGTTCGTTTTATGTTGGAGGTGTGTGTGAGTCAGAAAAAAGTATGAATGGTTTGTGAGTCTGCGTGATTCTATGGAGTGATGTGTGTGTAATGTTTATGGGTAGGTGATTGAATTGGGGGTTTTTCTTTTGTATTTCTTTGGTCAACTTTGTATTTTTTTTGTGTGTATTGATTTTGTGATATTTGATTGTACTTCCTTTTTCTTTCTTTTTGTGTTTTATTGATTTGTGACAGTTTGATGTTAATTTGTATATTTTTTTGTTGGATTGGCTAGGAAGGAGTGCTGACCACTCTAGGTCCAAGTTAATGGGTACCCTTGTTCACTGAGTAATTTAATTCTTCTCAATTTTCCTTCACCTGAATGCACGTGTGCTTGTGGTGCAGTGAGTACATCAGTGTACTTTTGAAGTGTGAAATGAAGTGGAGTTGGGTAGGTTTGTTATTTCTCCTTGCCATCTGACAAGTAACTTTTTTTCTTTGGATTGTATGATTGTTTATTTTTCTTACTTTAGTTTTGATTTGAGCCATATTAACCCCTTGTATACTGAAGTGTGTGTGTGGAGTTTTAGTTAGCCATAATAAAGTGTTATTTTTTTTATATTCACGTCTCTGCTCTATCTTTGTGGGAACGAACCTGTGTCCTTACTAGACCATTATTTCCCTGGGTGAAATTCCCAGGGTGGCGTAGTCGGTGTTGTATTGAGTCTTGAACAATGAAACCCACCACTCGGGTGCCACGAGCAATCACACTAAGTCCTGTTTTTATTCACACAGAGGTTCATATCTTTAGTCAAGGAAAGAGTGTGGATTGGTTTGTCTGTCCACCCATGTCAAATTGCACTCGTTCTCTATGTCAATTTACCACTGAATCAAGGATAAGAGTTAAAACACAAAGAAAACCACTGAAGATTTATTGTAGTCTTTTGTATTCTCAGTATAAATATTATACGATCACAACCTTCAGAAAATGTCTCAAGACATGTTTTCTTAAAACACAATAATGGAAAAAGCCACTGCATTTTCTGAAAGTTCACTGCGTTTTTCTGATATTGAGTGTCTATGAAACTGCTTTTGAGTATAAATTTTCTTTCTCTTTGAATAAAATTATCAATTTTAAAGTAAATTGCATTGTTATTTGCATTGCTCTATTGAGAGATTTCCCACAAGACTAAAAAACTTCAAGGTATTTTGGATCTAACCATCCATGAGGTCCAAAATCAAATAAAACACTCATGCCAAAAGCAATTTCATGAATCAACTGAGACTGAAGAAAGAGACTGACGAGTTGTTTTGTGAGCTCAGTGAACTGGAGTTCTTCTAAACAAAAAGATTATCAGATTAAATTTAGTAATTTTTTGTATATTTCCAGGTTTATGGCTGTTGTAAATTTCAGAAGCCAGTAAATTATGCTGCTATTAATACATTGAGGATTTTAATATTTTATCAGCTTTACCGGAATTTGTACACCTGTAGGAATTGATTGTAAACTTATTTCTCAGTTCAGATTTAACCAGTATTGGGAAGGTTAATTGGAAATGTTATAGGTTAATGACTGAAAAAACAACAACATCATTTGTTTTGCGTGTATGAGTGTGAGATTTCCTGGCCTGAAGAGGTGTCCCAGCCCTGCTTCACATCCTTCAATCAGTCCTGGTTTCCCACTGCAATGCCCATAATCTCCACCATAGGGCACTCCTTCCATGACTTTTTTCAGTCCTGGCTATTACCCAGGGCTTCATTTAAGATTCAGAATCAGAATTTGTTTTATTTCAATGCATGTTTACACATACAAGGAAATGTTTGATGGCAGATGGCATCAGTTCAAAGAGGACGTGTGCTGTGTGTGAGGGGACCAGAGTGATTTTACTTGCCCTTTTGCTCACTCTGGAGCTCTATAGTCCAGACTACCCTCTATAGTCTTCTAAAGTCAGATTTGATAGCTGAGCTGAACCAGACACTTATTGAAGTGTAGAAGACGGATTCAGTGATGGTGGAGTATAACTGTTTCAGCAGCTCCTGTGGCAGGCTGAACTTCTTCAGATGGTGAAGGAAATACAACCTCTGCTGGCCCTTTTTACAGGTTTTTTTTTTTTCAACTGCTTACATTTTCCAAAGTTTCCTCTTTTTTTTCAAAACATAACACACAAATTAAATTGCACACACAAGATGCAAAATGCCTCACATCTCTTTCAAAATGAAACACCACAGTCAAAATATCACAAACATATTTCAAAAGCAAACATTTGTCTTACATTGTAAACACTTTTACCATAATGTTATATTTTTGATTATGTCATATACACACTGTTATTCAAAACCTAAAGCTCTTCTTTTAAAAGCTCACATGTATACACATGTATATGATTGAATGTAATTGGGAGAGAGCTGTTGAATATATAAAGTAAAAACAAAAGCAAAACTGAAACCAACCTTTTTTTTTTTTTTTTTGCTCTTTGTGGTTGTAAATGTAGTATTAGTGTACACCGTTTGAAAAAAAAAACACATCAAAAATATGTAGTGTTGTAGCATGTAGTGTAAAACCAAACATAATGTGTGTGCTTGCATGTGGAGATGGTTGGGTGTATCTAGGCTCCATCTCTCCTCCGAGCTGGGTCCGGCCACAATACTTCATCCACGTCACATGCTATATTCTCTCTTGCCCGACACGGTGGAAAGAACCTTCTTGTATGGTGTATCCAACTTTGGATGGAGGCAGCATCAATGTCTCCACATGCCCACACCCTTACCTGGAGAAGTGTCATGTTAACATAGGGACGACGATTGTATACTTTTTTTTCTCCATGTGGAGAAAAATTCCTTAATAAGATTTAGAAATGGTGAATATGGAGGCAGGTAGACCACAGAAAAATGGGGATGCAGAAATTGAATGATGTGATCAGTTTTATAGGGGCCAAGTGTGTAGTGATGGTGCAGGACACCATCTTGTGAAATTGCAGCACACACTGTAATGTTTCCGCCATGTTGTCCAGGGACATTGACAATGGCCCTTTGTCCAATGACATTCCTTCCCCTTCTTCTGGTTTTACTGAGATTAAAGCCCACCTCATCCACATAAATGTATTCATGGACAATAGACATGGGCATCCATCTCCAAAACTCTCTGTAAAAGACAAATGAATATGTAGATCAGTATATGCACAACCGAGTAGCCTGGTTTTGTAGGTGCAAGTCTGATATATTGGAGAAATTCATACATTCACAAAGTCATGTTGAAGATTCTTGACTCTGTCACAGTTCCTTTCAAAAGGGACCCTGTACAGCTGTTTCATTCTAATTAGATTTTTCAATTGATTTGTTGAGGCACTCACAGCATTTATGTTCGCAAAACATTGTGGCATCATTAAGGATATGGTTGCGTATTTCATGGATTGTAATGGCATTATTGGCCAAAACCAAATTCACAATAGCCATCTCCTGCACTTCAGTGAGCATGTGACCTCGCCCACCATGAATCCTTTCCCTTTCCACTTTGTAAAAGATTCAGGAACGGTAAGTGTGTGCCATAAACTGTAACAATATATACAATATTTAACAATATTATCATTTCCACAATTTTGAGTGTTGTTAAGCTCCAGGTTGTTGAGACTGCACCAGACAGCCAGCTCTTTAACCTCCTGTCTGTAAGAAGTCTTATCACTGTCCTGAATGAGGTCAATGAGAGTGGTGTTATCTGCAAATTTCAGGAGTTTGACAGAGGGGTCTTTAGATGTGCAGTCGTTGGTGTACAGAGAGAAGAGCAGTGGGAAGAGGACACATCCCTGGGGAGCTCCAGTGCTCATTATACAGGTGCTGGATGTGAATTTTCCCAGCCTCACTAGCTGCTGCCTGTCTGTCTGGAAGCTGTTGATCCACTGACAGATGGAGGTGGGCACGGAAAGCTGAGTTAATTTGGGCAGGAGAAGGTTTGGGATGATGGTGTTAAAAGCAGGGCTGAAGTCCACAAACAGAATCCTCACATAAGTCCCTGGTCTGTCCAGATGCTGCAGATGTAATGCAGTCCCATGTTGACTGTATCATCCACAGACCTGTTTGCTATGTAGGCAAACTGCAGGAGGTCCAGTAAGGGTCCAATGATGTTCTTCAGATCAGCCAAAACCAGTCTTTCAAATGACTTCAAGGCCACAAGTTAGAGCCACAAGTCTGTAGTCATTAAGTCCAATAATTCTGGGTTTATTTGGGATGATTGTGGAGCATTTGAAGCATGAGGGGACTTCACACAGCTCCAGTGATCTGTTGAAGATCTGTGTGAAGATGGGGGCCAGCTAGTCAGCACAAGTTTTTGGACAGGCTGGTGTCACACTGTCTGGGCCTGGTGCCTTTATCTCTTGCAGGAGGAGATTGCAGGAGGTGTGGCTGGTGTTTTTTCAAACCTGTGATAAAACTTGTTTAGACTGTCTGCAAGTTGTTGACTCTCCACTTTGCTGGAAGTTGTTGTCTTGTAATTGGTGATGTCTTTCAGGCCTTTCCACACTGAAGCAGATATTTCCCATAATCCTTTGCCCGGACTCATCAGCACTCACCAATTGTAGTCACCTGTCTCTCAGGACAGTCACCACTAATAAGCTACTACTAAATATTGTAAAAACCTAATTTTCTGTAAAGTTGCTTTGCAATTATTTGTATCGTAAAAAGAGATATACAAATAAACTTGAGCTGAACTTGAATTTACTGGTTTTTCTTTTTTAAAGAATAGTGCGTGAATCAGTATACAATAAGCAGCAAATGTTTCAGAGTAGTGTGCTAAAGTATTGTCATATGAAAAAAACAAAAAAAACATTAATTTAGCTCAGCTGCTGAGGTTGCTACCCCAAAAATAAATGTACTAATCATTATTTTTACAAAGGCTTGGTAATTAAAGGGGGGGGGGGATGCTCGTTTTCACTCAATACTGTCAAGGGGGCAGGTCGTAGGACGTAGCTGTTTAACTATGTCAAAAAGATAGGAGAATGTAACCGGCTCAAACTGCTGAAAGACAGCTGGGCAAAAAGAAAAACCGGGGGAGTTACTGATAACTGTAAAGGGTGGAAAACTGAGACCAGCAATTTTGTCCACAAAGTGTTTCAGAAAGTTTTCACATAACATTAAAGATGGCACAGTACAATCTGAATCACGTGGGTTAACGAGAGAATTAAATACATTAAAAAGAACCTGAGGCCGCTGGCTGTTACTGGCTACGAGGTCAGAAAAATATTTAGTTTTGGCCGCTTTAACTGCTCTCTGGTATTTACATAATGCGTTCTGCATAATTTCGAACGAGATTTTAAGTTTATCTCTTTTCCACTTTCTCTCAGCTACTCTGCAGGCACGTCTGAGAGAGCGGGTAGTGTCATTTAACCAGGGTTCTGAAAGAACTTTGGGACGTTTTTTCCTCAACGGAGCGAGCGAGTCTAAAATCTCAGTACAAGTAGAGTCAAATAAGGCCGTGAATTCTTCTACACTGAGATTACAGTCATCAAGATTGTACAACAGTGAATCCTTAAAAACATTAGAAAACTGTGAAGCAGTTAAAGGGTTAATTGCTCGCACACTGGGTTGCGCAGAAGCACAGGGTGAAATCTCAAAATTGGGAACAACCAGAGTAAATAAAACAGGCAGGTGGTCTGAAATACTTGTGTCACATATTTCACTGAGAGTAATACATAAACCATAGGACAACACAAGGTCCAAAGTATGTCCTTTTTCATGGGTCGGACCAGTGACTGACTGCGTTAGATTAAATGAATCAATTAGACTGAGAAAATCTTTAACCAGAGGTTTTGATTCGCAGCACACATGAATGTTAAAATCACCAATAATTAAAAAACGATCATATTTCAATGCAATCGCCGCCACAAATTCTGCAAAGTCCTGGATAAAATTCTTATTGTACTTTGGAGGTCGATATACCACCGCACACAACACAGTCGTGGGAAAACTGGTCTCAAAAAGCTGCAATTCAAAACTGTTGCAACCGTCGACCGCTATCTCCCGACAGTGAAAAACTGATTTAAATACAGTAGCCTGTCCGCCACCTTTACCTGTGGTCCGAGGGGAGCTTAGAAAGTCACAGCGGGGAGGAAGAAGTTCGGAGAAAGAGGTTAACTCACCAGCATTAACCCTCTGGAGTCTAAGGGTATTTTTGGTGCCTGGAGAAGTTTTGTCATGCCCTGATATTTGTGCTTTTTTCAGTTTCTTATAAATATCTAAATTGGTAAAGTCTAATATCACTGTAATCAGCACAAACTGGGCTATAATAATATGTGAAATGCATGCATGTACATGATTGTATTTTTGAGAAAAAAAATGTTATGCATGGTTAGTGAAAAACTAAAAATGTTAAATCACTTGAATAAGGCCATAAAACACATACATAACATTGGTTCCCGGGATTGTTGAGAACTGGAGCTTGTAGCCTAGAATTTTTCTTTCTAAATTATGTGAAAATCATCTTGTTTACTCATTCACAGAAAACAATATATTGATTTAAATTTTCTAAGACACTTTTTGTTGGTAAAAGTCATATGCGAGTAGGCGTCAACTATCATGAATATCATTGTGATTTACACCTGAGAAGACAAAGGCCTGCATAATGAGCTGCATAATGAGCCTCTCATTCAACTGTGCCACTCTGAGGGAGTACTTACAAGAAAGAGAACAAAATAAAAGTATATAATTTTATGTTTGTAGTTCATTAAGAATATATTTAATTATCCCACAACATAATTTAATATCCACTTGGGGGAGCAGTTAAACAGTTTATTAGGGACAATCAAAGCTGACTTTCAAACAAATTTTTAGGCATCCTTACTCCAGTCACACAATCCTTCAGAAATCCTTTTAACAATCTTATTTTCTACCAAAAAAATAACAAAAATAAATAAACATTTATCATAATCATCATCATTATTATTATTATTATTATTAATGTTGAAAAGAGCTGAGAATATTTTTCCGTTTTTTTTTAGGGGGAATAAATTGAAAGAACTGCATTGTTTTTACATTTGTTAGAGTTATCTCTATTTGTCACATTTATATTATTTACATCAAGCTTTTGAATGGTATAGTATTGTATACTGTTAGTGAAACTTCATTATGTTTCACTTGATTATACATTTAGTCAGGAATTATAGTTTGGAAAAAGTATTTGGAAAAAGTCTAACTAGTAAAATGTTTACACGTTATGTGAAAACTAGTACAAATAAATAAAAAGAGACTTACTCATGTTTATGATCTCTGCTGAATAAAGTGCTTCATTCTTTTTTCTGAGGAAATCCATTTCTCAAATCCTCAACCACATCACATCTTTTTGGAGTGATTTATGTCTTATTCCTCTCATCGCGAAGCAAACAGTAAAATAAAATAAAAACTTGAAGAACAGTCTCGCTGCTTTTTCTTCTGTGTGGGCGTATTCAAGCCGCGCGCTTCAGTTTGAATCTGAATAGCGCGTTAAGCGCGGGGCGTGGTCACATTAGATATAATTAAGGGAGACATGAAAAATAGACATCGCGTTGTTTTCATATGGATTACTTTATCTCAGAATATTTGTTTTCGGCAGCACCTGTTTAGTTTAAAAGTAGACATTTCAGGCTTTCTATAGATATCTCTCTCATATCTCTTCGTTGAGTATTCACGGAGTTACAGTTCATTTTAATGACATGTTTGTACATGACGATCAGCAGAGACAAACACTGCAGACAGCATACCTTGTTTGTTATCTTTATTTTATAAGTGCACAAAGGTGTTTTGTTATTATGTCTGTATCCAAAAAAAACTAGACCCTTTACAGATTCGATTGATGTATTGCTCTTATCTGTACGATTAAAACTGAGAGTGTAATTTAAGTTCTTTTCGGGGTTATCCGGAGAAAATGACTCAAAACGCATATATGCGTTAATGGACTTCAGAGGGTTAAGCCAGGTTTCTGTTAAAAACATGAAATCCAGCTCACTTGAAGTGAAAAAATCATTCAGCAAAAAAGTCTTGTTAGCTAGTGATCTAGCATTTATCAGAGCCAAACGAAGAGTTTAATCCTCTCTGGCCGGCAGCGCCGCACGGTTCAGCGGGCGAAGGTTCGAAGAATCCACACTACTTCTGCGGACCCGGACCTGATCACGCATAGGAGGAGAAGATACAGTTGACAGGTCGGCCTCGGAAGTCACCGTTGGGAAGACAGGACGGAGCCACCTCCCTCTCATTTCCAGCGAACGCCGAGCAGCAAGAACGTAACATCCATCATTATGTGACGTCACAGATGTGGACACCAGGTATGCCTTGAATCTGACAAGGACACCTCCGCGCTTCCCCCGACGTCTTCAACGCTTCTTGCGAGGAATAACATATGGTGATCGGCGTAAAAACGCCGGTATATCTGCCAGGAAAGGTGGAAGGCCCGCAATCTGGTGGTATCCTGACACATATCTTCCAGACATGGTATCATTATTAGTTCTAATATTATAAAGTGTTTGGCGATCATAAACGAGCAAGGCTGAGACATCTCGACAACAAATACAAATAAACAAAGCAATAGCAAATAACAAACTGAGAAGACAACACGGAGACAGACGGCATGCCATAGACACTAGCGCCATCTTGTTTCACCCTGTCACCAAAGTCACCAAAGTCACCCATACTCATGGTTAAAATGATGCAACCATCATCGAGATCAGTCTTTGGTTTAGTTGAGCTCTTGACACTTGAATGTTGTGTAAGATCTCTTTCTGTAGCATTTGCATGAGATGCTGTAAAGCAGAGAGAAAAAATATTAACCATCTGTATGCAATAAGCTAGTAATTGTGAGCTGGTCTGATTGCAGTAAAACTAACATTTGTTTTATTTGAGTTTTGCATAATCAATCCAGTACAGCTTCAGAATGCAAAAAAAATTATGGTGAGTGCTTTAAGTAGTGATGGGATTTATGGCTCTTTGAGGGGATCCGGATCTTCGCGATCCGTTCCTTTCAAAGAGCCGTTCAAAAGAATGGCTCTTTTGGCTCTTTTTAAATATTTAGTCAGTTTTAAGAAGCCAGCTTGGGAGCATCTCAGTTTATCCTGGAAATAATCACTGGGAGGTATTATGAGGTGAGATTTGTAGTCAAATAATTAAAGCTCAGATATCACACACCAATATCTGAGTTTGAATTATTCTGAAATATTGATTATTACCTCATTTCTCATGTGTGGACTATATTCCATAGGGTTGCACAAATCCCTCTGCTTAGACAGTGACATCATTATTTTGATTTACCTTTAGTACAAAGTGTGTGTGTGTGTGTGTGTGTGTGTGTGTGTGTAAAACTACGTTGACTTATGTTATTCATACAATACCTACTCACAAATAAACATAAAAAACAAAGCCGGCTGCAATGAATTTCTGTGCAAAACAGCTTTTACTACAAACACTTCCACACAAGAACATTATCACACAAGAACATTTTGATAGAAAACAAATTTTTTTTTTTTAAGTAGATAAAATTAGAATAAATAAAATGGAAATGTCTACATACTACATACTATTACTACTGTAAACTTTGCAAATAGGACATCAGCCCCTTCAAGTCAATGAACAATAACAAAGTGGGCTGCAATGAATGTCTGTGGAAAACAGCTTTTAGTGAAACATTTCTATACAAGTACAGTATCACAAAAGAACATTTTTAATGATTTTAAAATAAGTTTTAAATGAACACAAAATGCAATGTAAATGCATGCACAACTAATAACTAATATCATCATGCTATAAAGGGTTGGCCTGCGCTGGGTGCGCCCCTCCCCCTATAACTGTTCTGTCTCCTGGCGGAGCTCATTTGTATGAACACGCATAGGAAAAAAGAACGATAGAAAGAACGGCTCCTCTCCAGTCGCGACTCGGCTCCCATCGTTCATGTTTATGAGCCGTTCAAAAGAATCGGTTCGTTCGCGAACGTCACAACTCTAGCTTTAAGTCCATTAAGTGCGTACAAAATTTGAGCTCCACTATCCAGTAGACACAAAGACCTCAAGAACCAGCATATGACCATTTCCTTTTTTGTCTTTCAATGTTGAAGCATTGTGGTGGTGTTTGTTTGGTGGGGCCTTTTCTTTTTTAATTTCAGTTCAGTAATAGCTGAGTGGCAGTCAACAATCCAAAGATAAACACAATTTCATGAAGTACAATCATAATGAGTTATAAACTGAAAAAGCATAAAATTATCTGTTACTGCAAGGTTTGATTCCGCAATACATACTTGTTTGCTGTGAAAACAATCTTTGAATTAATGAAAGGGTCAAGAGACTACCTAAAGCAAACCTTGACCACAATTATGATAGCATAGTGTTGTTGTTGTTTTTTGTTTTGTTTTTTTTTTTCAGTTGAAGGCTGTGGCTGAAGTAAGTTGTAGTTCTTGGGTTTCTCTTTACTTCAGTGATGTTGATTGTTAACAGCAGATGGGTCCGTGTATCATCCGATCATTCAATTATTCCATTTAATCTGGCAAACCAAAAACGAAATAACGAATCAATATTTTGTTTTTCTGTTTTTCTGTATGAACCAAATATGAAAAACTGACGTTTGTTTCATTGCTTTCAGCTCGAAACGGGAAATATAATAAACAAGGAAACCAAAGCGAAATAATGGATCAAATTTACGTTTTCTCAATTGTTCTTTATTTGTTGTAGTAGGTCTAACTATTTCCCACGGTGCCGTCCTGCTTGCTTTGCGCATGCGCAGTGGATAGTTTCAAAGGAATTGCGCTTACTTCCGCGTATTCCTCGCGGGGATAAAGAACACGTTTTTTTTAATGATCACAGGCATAGTTACAGTATGTCCAATAACAATACAACACGCTCTAATAGATTATATTGGTTAATATAATGTAATAAACCAATCAGAGAGGGTATAAATGTCCTTTGAAATCACGCTAACCGCTTGTTTTGGTATGTGAGGCATTTTAAGTAGATCATTAATTATTAAATACTATCTATCTATCTATCTCTCTATCTATCAATCAATCTATCTATCTACATACACACATACAATACAATACAAAAAAAATATAAATAATTGAAAAAGAATACAGAAAGCTAGTGTTGGATGAAAAACTAGCAGTTAGAATAAATAAATAAAAATTTGATAAAATATAATTAGAATATATAGTGCTAGAGTTCTAGGGTCAAAGATGAAAGAGATGCGTTAGATGTTTCTTGAAGATGCATGTACTGCATGTTATATATATTTAGCTTTGCACAATTAAAAAAAAATTAAAGGTGACAATGTAATTAAAAAGGTAATGGTTGACATACTGTAATAATGTTTGTTATAGTATTTTACAACTACTGTATCAGTTAAATATATTAAATCCTTTTATTATACTGAATTTATAGAATAGAACACCTTTATTGCACAGATGTACTTTGAAATGTAAGTTCTAGTAGCAATACACACTTGCAAACAGTTCTAGTGCACATGTAAACAAATACTGTATGCACAGAACTACAAAGTTAAATATTTACATTATTTTACAGTTACATTGCAATCTGTACAAATAAAACAAATTAATTTATTCATTGTGTTATGTCTAAACCTAGGATCAGCTTATCTACTGCTGTGTGCCATTCTTCAGTTATCAAATTATTGATGTAGTATCAGGGTTGAAGTAACTATACATTTAGTAGGCCTACTGTAAATCCATGGCTTTATCAGATCTCGTCTGAATTGGCGACAAGTGAGCAGAATTCTGCTGCCTATTTCCTTAGGTTGGAAAGGCAGCAAGTGAAAAATTATATTTAGCAGCTATGTAGGAAAATAACTAATTACTTTAAGATAAATGCAGATCTTTGTGCTTTAATGATTTGTATTCTTCCAAATTCTGCCAGCAGAATATTTTTATTCTTAATTCTCACCTAAAATAAATGAATAGCCTAAAGAAAACTGTAGTTTTTGTGAAGCATAAAATCAGGGTTTCATCCACATCTTTTTTTATTTAATTTTGAAATCTGAAAAATGAAATTAATTTACTCCAAACCTGCACTCACTAGAAATTATTCTATCAGTGTCATATTCTATCACAAATCATTTTTATTAACCATTTAAACAGAATGTCGTATTAGGCCTATATATAAAACCCGATTCCAAAAAAAATTGTGACATTGTGAATAAAAACAGAATACACCATAGATTACATATCAAATGTTTAAACTGAGAAAAGGTATCAATTTAAGGGAAAAATAAGTTGATTTTAAATTTCATGGCATCAACACATCTCAAAAAAAGTTGGGACAAGGCCATGTTTACCACTGTGTGTCATCACCTCTTCTTTTTATAACAGTCTGCAAACGTCTGGGGACTGAGGAGACAAGTTGGTCAAGTTTAGGAACAGGAATGCTGTCCCATTCTTGTCTAATACAGGCTTCTAATTGCACAACTGTCATAGGTCTTCTTTGTCACATCTTCCTCTTTAAAGATCTGGACTGCAGGCTGGTCATTTCAGTACCCGGATCCTTCTTCTATGCAGTCATGATGTTGTAGTTGATGCAGTATGTGGTCTGGGATTGTCATGTTGGAAAATGCAAGGTCTTCCCTGAAAGAGACGACATCTGGATGGGATCATATGTTGTTCTAGAACTTGGATTTACCTTTCAGCATTGATGGTGCTCATCTTTCCAGATGTGTAAGCAGCCCATGCCACATGCACTCATGCAACACCATACCATCAAAGATGCAGACTTCTGAACTGAGCGCTGATAACAAATTGGGTTGTCCTTGTCCTCTTTAGTCCGGATGACATGGAATCCCAGTTTACCAAAAAGAACTTCAAATGTTGATTCGTCTGACCACAGAACAGTTTTCCACTTTGCCACAGTCCATTTTAAATGAGCCTTGAATCAGAGAAAACACCTGCTCTTCTGGATCATGTTTAGATATGGCTTCTTTTTTGACCTATAGAGTTTTAGCCAGCAACGGTGAATGTCACGGTGGATTGTGTTCACCGACAATGTTTTCTGGAAGTATTCCTGAGCCCATGTTGTGATTTCCATTACAGTATCATTCCTGTATGTGATGCAGTGCCGTCTAAGGGCCCGAAGATATGGGAATCCAGTATGGTTTTCTGGCCTTGACCCTTACACACAGAAATGATTCCAGATTCTCTGAATCTTTGGATGATATTATGAACTGTAGATGATGATAACTTCAAACTCTTTGCAATTTTTCTCTGGGAAACTCCTTTCTGATATTGCTCTACTATTTCTCACCACAGCATTGGGAGAATTGGTGATCCTCTGCCCATCTGGACTTCTGAGAGACACTGAGAGGCTCTTTTCATACCCAATGATGTTGCCAATTGACCTAATAAGTTGCAAATTGGTCCATTTAACTTTTGCGGCCTCTTATTGCTACCTGTCCCAACTTTTTTGGAATGTGTAGCTCTCATGAAACCAAAATGAGCCAATACTTTCAACATTTGATATATTATCTATATTCTACTGTGAATAGAATATAAGTTTATCAGATTTGTAAATTATTCCATTCCTTTTTTACTCACAATTTGTACAGCGTCCCAACTTTTTGAGAATCGGGTTTGTATTTATCTCATCCTTAATGTTAAATTCTTAATGATGATGATAATGTTAAATTGGAATACATGTAATAATTAAATCAGTATTAATTAAGCCTTCAGAGATAGCTGCGTCTGAGGTTGATTTTAGATGTATTATTAGGCCTGTTTACAGTTTAATGCTGATCAGACATGCCTTTACATAGCAATTACAACTGTATAATGAAATGAGATTAATGTTTAATACAACATTTTTAACACAGAAATATGTAATGACAAAATTAAATGATAGGCCTACTTTACGATACTTCTGAAAGTAATATCGCCACTAGGTGTCGGTAAGTCACTGTGTTAATAAAGAAGCCTTTTATTCAATCTATTTGTCTGAGATTCAGATTCTTTCAGGAATAAATTCAAGTGTCTGTGTTTAATAATTTGTCACTGAACTGTCTATAATAATAGGTCTTTCAAAGACTGATTCATATCAGGATTCAGGAATGATACATAAGTCTACGCTTGCTGTTACTTTGGTTTGATGATGTAAAAAAAATACCCCCACCCATTCACATCTGAAAACTACTACTTACCTATGTCACACAATGTAACTGTAAAAATAATGTAAATATGTAACTTCACATAATTTTGTACATATTTGTTTACATGTTTGCATTTAAATAAAGAAAACGCTTGACCCTCTACTTGCTCTCTGTTTGTTTTCTATCTAGCCTACTTAAGATTAAAAAAAACACTTTCTTTATATATTCTAAATATTTATATTCTAACTACTTGTTCTCTCTCTCTCTCTCTCTCTCTCTCTCTCTCTCTCTCTGTGTGTGTGTGTTTGTGTGTGTGTGTGTGTGTATAAAGTAGTCAACGTTTGAAGTAGATCAAATCTTTTAATCAAAGCTGTCCTAAAACCAAAACGAATATATATATATATATATATATATATATATATATATATATATATATATATATATATATATATATATATATATATATATATATCGTTTTGATTGCTTTTGTTGATCTCATTATTAATAAAATAATCTGCTAATATAAATGTTTTAATTAATGATCTACTTAAAATGCCTCACATACCAAAACAAGCGGTTAGCGTGATTTCAAAGGACATTTAAACCATCTCTGATTGGTTTATTACATTATATTAACCAATATAATCTATTAGAGCGTGTTGTATTGTTATTGGACATACTGTAACTATGCCTGTGATCATTAAAAAAAACGTGTTCTTTATCCCCGCGAGGAATACGCGGAAGTAAGCGCAATTCCTTTGAAACTATCCACTGCGCATGCGCAAAGCAAGCAGGACGGCACCGTGGGAAATAGTTAGACCTACTACAACAAATAAAGAACAATTGAGAAAACGTAAATTTGATCCATTATTTCGCTTTGGTTTCCTTGTTTATTATATTTCCCGTTTCGAGCTGAAAGCAATGAAACAAACGTCAGTTTTTAATATTTGGTTCATACAGAAAAACAGAAAAACTAAATATTGATTCGTTATTTCGTTTTTTGGTTTTCCAGATTAAATGGAATAATTGAATGATCGGATGATACACGGACCCAGATGTTCTTCACTAATATAGAATCATCATTTAATTAGTCCCTTAATTATCTCATTAACTTTAACTCTTTGAGGACTTGGGATATGACTTGAAGACGTGTTTGTGACTTGAAAGTCCCACCTCTGCATGAGGTTGAATGTACAAAACAAAGTAGCATGGCTCTGCCAAGAGGTTTTAAATGTGACTGAAAGATTTTATGTCAAAGACCATTGCGAAATGAAACCACTTCCGCTGTAGACTTAACACTTTTGAAGATGCTAATAAATGTTTCAAAGACAACACCTCATCTGTGAAGACTTACTGTCCGATACAGTGGATAATGGATTTAGAGGCTATTTATGAAAATGTTGAACACAGAGATATTGGGAGCACAACTGGAGCTCAAACTCTGAGTCACGGCCGGGATGAAAGAAAAGATCTCAAGCACAGTAAGAAGAAAAATACTTGAAAGTAAAAATGGTTTTGAAGATGGTGTTGTTAATATTGTCATTATGTGGAAATGAGAACCGTCACATACAAATATTTATAAGAGTGAAATATCAATGTTTCCATTTTACTTTTAAATTTCTATTTACTTTTTCAAAATGTTATTGTTTGCATATTTTATAATATATTTACAAAAACATACCAAAACAATAGTAGATTACCTACAGAGGTTTATTTGAAACGTAATTTCTAATAAAATGAATAGTGATCAGTTATCAGTAGTGATGGCAAGTTGAAGCCTCATGAAGCTTTAAGCTTTAAGTGGTTCACAAAAGGGTTATTTTCTGGAAACGTCATTTGCTCACAATACCACCTGGTGGCCAACGAGTGTAAAACAAGCAGATATATTACAGACAGAGGTGTAAAGTACAGGGGTCAGAAAGTAAAAGTCGTGCCATATTTTTGTTCCACTCATGAACTCAAAGTTAGTGATAAACACCTGTTGTAAACACCTGTTGTTATTGGGAATTACACAGGATCGGATGTTTTATTGTTTAAAATGATGCCACCATCATGGAGATCAGTGTTTGCTTTAGTTGGGCGCTTGACCCTTTCAATTATTAAAAGTGATTTGCTTTTAAACAATTGCAGTTGTGTCACAGTAAGTATTAACACATTGCTGAATTTAAAGCTTGAACTTGCAAATTAAACTGCTCTTTTGTGTAAAACATTTAAATGAACCTCATGAGGGTGTCTCTCTTTGGTTTGTTACATGAGGTTCAGCTATTACTGAACTACAACAAAATTCCTATTAAACAAATATTATTGTAATGTGTAAATATTGGGGGGGGGGGAATTGTACATGTTCAGGATTTTAGACATGAGCACTTATCATATGATCCTCAACAGTGGTGACAAGAATTATTCATGCTACAGTGCATGATGGGAGTTTTTTTTTTTTTTTTTACTATGGTGTTACCCAGCATGCACTTCAGCTTGAAGCGTGTTGTTGGTTGTCACCATTGTTGAGATTCATATGCTGGGTCATGATGTCTTTGCGTTTTATTAGGACAAGGTTTCAAAAATGTATATCCATTACATAGATTAGATTTCAAATTAATTCATTATAATCCACAAGGTAGGTTATTTGAAAACTGAACATATGTTAAATGAAATAAAGTTATTTTGGAAAAAAACAGGCTGATGCCTAATAATTACTTCATCATGTAAAGCCAGCTAATAACAGTTTTCTGCACTGCACTGATTTACAACAGCACATGTACTTTTACAGAAAAATATCTAACACAGAGAAGCCAAAGGTCAAGAGCCCAACTGAAGCAAACACTGATCTCCATGATGGTGGCATCAGTTTAACCAATCATCAACATCTGATCCTCTGTAATGCACAATAATGGCAGGTGTTCATCACTAATGCACAATCATCATTTAATTAGTCTCTTAATTAGCTAATTGACTTTAACTATTTGATGATTTGGGATTTGACTTGAGACTAGTGTGTGACTTGAAAGGAATGACTTGTTTCCTCCTCTGATGAAATCAGCTGCTGAGTTCATGGGTGGAACAAAAATATGGCAGGACTTTTACTTTCTGACCCCTGTACTTTACACCTCTGTCTGTAATATATCTGCTTGTTTTACACTCGTTGGCCACCAGGTGGTATTGTGAGCAAATTGAGTTTCCAGAAATTAACCCTTTTGTGAACCACTTGGCTGAAAAGCTTAAAGCTTCATGAGGCTTCATCTTCCCATCACTAGTTAACAGATATCTGTGTTTTGTTCATGTTTGTCAGGAGGAAGTAGATGTTTGGTGTTGATCTCAGTGGGTCTCGGGCTCATTTGTGTTCTTCTGCTGGTCTTCATCATACTGCTGTACATCACCATCACAGCAGAGAGAGACATGATAAAGAGTTACAAGAACACAGTTGAAGAGTTCAATCAAACCATCAACAGCTTACAGGACAAACACACTGATCTAACACAGAAGAACCTGGAGCTGGAGACCAAAGTTAAAGATCTCACTGCTGAGAAAAACCAGTTACAGAGAGATTTTGACTCTTTGAATAAGAAGGGTCCAGTTTGTTTCTTCATGTCCACTGAGTTGAAGAGCTGGTCTGACAGCAGACAGTACTGCAGGGATCGTGGAGCTGATCTGGTCATTATCAACACTGAAGAGAAGCAGGTGAGTTTGTGTGAGAGTCTGTTAATGAATGAGAGCAATCACACTTATTCCTGTTGTTCTTCACACAGAGGTTCATATCTTCATTAGTCAGTGAGAGAGTGTGGATTGGTTTGTCTGACACAGAGAACGAGGGCGTCATGACATGGGTGGATAATTCAACACTGAAACAAGGGTAAGTGCTAAAAATCACTGTGTATTATTTTAGTTCGGTCTTTATGATTACCATTATAAAATCACAACCTTCAGATTAAAGCAGAAGATAAAACATCCACAAACAACGCAACTACAACCAAAGACGTTTTACTGTAAATTCTATAAAGAAAACTCTGCTTATCTCTTCTATTTTATGCTTCTACTCCATCTTCTACTTTAATTTAATCTTGAAACATGCTAATAAACTGAGTATTTTTTATTCATTAATTTGTGCTTCTGAAAATCTGAACATTTGATACATTTTGTTCAGGTTTTGGCTCAAAGGTGAGCCAAACAACGCTTACAATGAGGACTGTATTGAACTGAATTATAATAGAAAGAAGACGGGATGGTCACCACTGAACAGCTGGAATGATCATTCATGCTCTGCGAAGAAAAGGGGGATTTGTGAGAAATAGGATCCATCACATCCTGTGGTTTTGCATTTATTATCTAATGTAATCATTCTCATTGTGAACACATGAGTTCTGATTAAGCTTCCTGCCTTTAAAAAAAAAAGTAGATCTTAAATTTGTTTTTGTTTTTACTTATTGCTATAATAATCTTTATTTCTCACGGTGTGAATTCGGGTAATCTGGGACACAAAACCTCTGTGTTCATGTTTTGCTCCATCACATCAAACTCTATCAATATGATCTTAGTTCAGCTGTTATCATGATCTCATTTGTTGATCTGAAGAGTTGAGGAGACAATCACAGTAAACTACAGAAATCTAAAGAGTCCAGATTACTCTTATTCACTTTCTTATTCTGATATTGAGTGTCTGTAATTGCTTTTTCTTTGAATAAATTTGCCAGTTACCATAGTAAACTGCATTGTTATTTTTATTTGAGATTTAATTAATTCACACATCACACATAATTAAAACACATCACAGCCACCGGAAACACCAGAGACACAGCCCATCTCACCAGACACATTATCCCTCTCTCCAGCATCTCCACTTCTGTGCTTCTCACAGAAAATGGAGGAATTGGTGTATGTTGGGACTAAACTCTCTCACTCATTTGCTGCTAGCCCGCAGATATCAACAAAAAAACGGCGGGCCCCCCAACCACCAAAGCCTGTGGGCCCTGTTCCTATGAGAGCTCTCCGACCGCTGCCACAACGCCAGGGCCCAAACCCTCTATCTGCTGAAGGTGAACCAAAAACAACTGATAGCAGCTCTCAGTGATATGTGTCGGGTCCCCGCTATAATAGCAGCAACATTCACAAATGCTTACAGACCAAGCAGGAACCCAGTGTGCCTGTAGCTTTCTCTATTTCAGTTTTATCACGTGATAGAAAGTCTAAGGCCATCTCAAGCCGAAGGGCAAACTCATCTAATCTGCGGCCTATTATGCATCAAACTAAGATTGATGTAAAGACACCAAGCACTGCCATCAAGTTAGCACTTTTAAACATTCGCTCACTAAAAAATAAATCATTTCTAATCAATGACTTTATAACCACAAACAATCTGGATTTTATGTTTCTAAATGAAACATGGCTAGAAGACAGCTGCAGTGCAACAATCCTAAATGAAGCAGCCCCTCCTAACTTCACTTACATGAGTGTCTGCAGGACTGTTAGGAGAGGTGGGGGTGTAGCTGCTCTATTTAAAGATGTCTATCAATGCAAGCAAGTGTCATTTGGTCAGTACTTGTCCTTTGAATATCTAGGGATTGTGCTGAAAGGTGCTCCATGCATTCTGTTTATTATTACTTACAGGCCTCCAAAATACTCTCCAGCCTTTGTTGAAGAGGTCACAGAAATGTTATCAATGATTTCCTCAGAGTTTGACTGTTTTGCAATAGCAGGGGATTTTAATATTCACATAGATAATGCAGAAAACAAAACTACAAAAGAAATGATAACGGTTCTAAACACTTTTGACTTGACTCAGCATGTGCATGGACCCACACACAAAGGTGGACACACTCTGGATCTAATCATCAGTAGGGGTCTAAACATTTCATCCATTGTTATTAAGGACATAGCACTATCTGATCACTTCAGTATTTTCTTTGATATATTGATCTCTGCTACCACTGAATCTAGATCTGTCTCTGTCAGAAGGAGATGCATAAACGAGAACACAAGTGTACTATTTATGGAGGCTATATCTTTAACACCAAGCATTTCTGCAGACTCTGTTGATATTCTCCTTGATTCCTTCAACTCAAAAGTTAAGAATGTTATTGATGATATTGCTCCAATAATAGTCAGTAAGAAAACAGACAGAGAGAAATCAGTTTGGAGAAGATCAACAGCAGTTCAGACTATGAAAAGACAATGCAGAAAAGCCGAGCGGATGTGGAGGAAGACGAAACTTGAAATTCACTATAGCATCTATAAAGACAGCCTTCATGCTTTTAATGTGAAACTAGCCACAGCTCAAACCTTATAAACAGTAACTTAAATAACACTCGTAATCTTTTTGTCACTGTTGAGAGACTGACAAACCCCCCAAGTCAGATTCCCAGTGATATGCTATCAGACAGCAAATGCAATGAGTTTGCTTCTTTCTTTCCTGAGAAGATCATAAATATCAGGAAAGCGATTAGCACATCCTCAAGTAATGCAGAGGTCAGACAGATTCGGCCAAAATATCAAAAAGATACTACCGTAAAACTTCAAATAATAGCCCGGGCTTCTATTTACCCAAATCACCGAACTGCACCGGCTTGTATTTGAGACAGGTGTCTATAAGAGACAGGCCTTTAATTTAGCGTTGAGATGTTCAAGCATGACAGTAGGAGGTTACCACATTATATTACGTTTTATATATAATTAATTTCAATGTGTTTAACAAATCATTTAAATGTAAGAAATGTATTTGGCTATTGCCAGCTTAAAAAAATAATCCTAAAAAAACAAAACTATGTGACCGCGATGGGCAGAACAATACAAGTTAACTTACCCCTAAACGTATGTGTTTAACAAATAATTTAGTGTAAGAAATGTCTTAGATTATTGGCAGCATAAAAAAACGAAACGATGTGACAGCAATGGGCAGAACAATATTACCTCTAAAATCCATCGAGCATATGAACTTCTTGCCCGAAACATATCAATAAGAAAGAATGAAAGTTAGGCTAACCTGTAAAACAACTGCAATCATGTGATAGAAAAATACTCTATTCATCACTATCATCATCCCTGCGATCCTCAATTACAAGTTCATTGGTGAATTCCTCATCCACGTCTCTCTCCTCCACTTCTCCCTCTCCAGCCTCCGCTAACTCTGCCTACCTTGCTTGCACTAAACACAGCTCTCGCCCAGATGCGCACGGCTCTCCCTCTTTGAAACAATGGATAAGGTGATCCTCACTTCCATCAGAAGCTACTGTCAGGCCACATACCTAGGATAACACCCCGAAGTTAATGAAATATATTATCTCCTCTTTCTCCCTCGAACACACACACACGCGCAAGCATACCTTAAAGGAATTTTTCAGCCGCTCCGTATCCAGCTCTCTTTGGATCAACCGAGAAATGTCGCTGCTTATCCTGAATTTTGTTCGGCAAATTTGAAAACTGTCAGCTTAAAATGTCAAATCATACTTATTTATTTTTGTCTCCATGGAGGTATTGAGAGAATTAAGAAAAACTGAAGACTAAAAGAAAGTTCGTTAACCTCTTTATTATGTTGCCATAGTGAGTCGTTCATGAACTGTTGTTGTGTCTGTCACGTGAAATCTAATCAAAACATAGAACAGACGATCTGACGGGTTTGAGAAGATCAAATACAACCCACTACTAAAAAAAACAGACCAGGTCTCTATTTGAGACCGGCCTTTATTTACCCAAACCTGTCGTCACACCAGGCGTTTAAAAGAGACAGGTGTCTATTTGGGACTCGGCTATTATTTGAAGTTTTACGGTATGCCTATTTTTTAAACAATTGATAGCAAAATTCTGGAAGACATAGTGCAGCAACTAAAATCGTCAACATGTTGTCTTGACACACTTCCCACATCTTTTTTCAAAAGTGTGCTTGACTGCTTAGAAGCAGATCTCTTAGAAGTGGTGAATGCCTCACTTCTTTCTGGGACATTTCCAAACTCCCTAAAAACTGCAGTTTTTAAGCCCCTCCTGAAAAAGACCAATCTTGATAACACAATTTTGAGCAATTTTAGACCAATATCTAATCTTCCTTTTATAGGCAAAATTATAGAAAAGGTCGTTTTTAATCAGCTGAACAAATACTTAAACTCAAATGGATACCTAAATAATTTTCAATCTGGTTTCCAACCGCTTCAAAGCACAGAGACAGCACTCATTAGGATAATAAATGATATTCGCTTAAATTGTGACTCAGGCAAAATATCGGTGCTGGTATTGCTAGATCTCAGTGCTGCGTTTGACACAGTCGATCATAACATACTACTAGAGAGACTGGAAAACTGGGTCTGGCTTTCTGGGATGGTACTCAAATGGTTTATGTCATACTTAGAAGGGAGAGGCTATTATGTGAGTCTAGGAGAGCATAAGTCTAAGTGGACGTCCATGACATGCGGAGTCCCACAAGGCTCAATTATTGCACTGCTCTTGTTTAGCCTGTATATGCTTCCACTAAGTCAAATAATGAGAAAGAACCAAATTGCCTACCACAGCTAAGCTGATGTTACCCAGATTTACCTAGCCTTATCTCCAAATGACTACAGCCCCATTGACTCCCTCTGCCAATGCATTGATGAAATTAATAGTTGGATGTGCCATAACTATCTTCAGTTAAATAAGGAAAAAACTGAAGTCATTGCATTTGGAAACAAAGATGAAGTGTTCAAGGTGAATGCATACCTTGACTCTACACTGAAAAAAGTAATAAGTAAATTTACTTAATTTTTATTTGGCAAGTTTTTGCACAAACATTTTTCAAGTAAATTTAACACATTTGGAAATTAAGTAAATCTACTTAACTAAGTTAAGTAAAAAAAATTAAATAATAATAAGTACATTCTATTGAGTAAAATTTAATTAAATAATATTAAATTAATGTATTTAGCAGACACTTTTATCCAAAGCAACTTACAGTGCATTCAGGCTAACAATTTTCACCTATCATGTGTTCCCGGGGAATCGAACACACAACCTTACACTTGCTAATGCAATGTTCTACCACTGAGCTACAGGAACACTTCAAGATCTTGGGAAAAATAAGTGAAAATTTCACTTACTTACTTTTTTATTTTGGAAAGTTTTTACACTAACAAAAAACCCGAAACAGATATTCTAGAAATTTCTAAATGTAAAATATTTTTTTTCAAAACAGTTTTATCAAATGAGGGTAAATAAGTCTCTCACTTCTGTCCCTTTAAACCAGTTTACAGCAAAGATAGCACGAAGGACTGGATGCACATGATAAATATTCTGCAATTAAGAAAACAGACAAAAGAAATAGCACTGTAAAACCTGATAAGTAAACTTTACTCAAACCGTTTGAGTAAACAGATTGCCTTGATTTAAACCATGTAAGTTTTAAAACTTTGCATTTAAGTAATTAAGTGATTAACTAAGTGCTGATTGAGAATTAGTGATGAACAGCTGCTGTTAACAAACAGAATCACTGAAGCAAACAGAAACACAAGAACTACTACAACTGACTTCAGACACAGACTTAGATGAAATCAACTGAAATAAAATACATGAAATCTCTCAAGATCTGATTAAACAACCCACAAACAGCATCACCAGCTCCACTTATTAATAACTGATAAAGAAGTTCGTCAAGACAAACTTTAAGTTGGCTTGAGAAAGCCTGACCAGAAAGTCTGAAAAAGTTAGAAAAGTTAGAAAAGTTTGAAAAGATTGAAAAGTTTAAGAAGTTTAAAAAGTTTTAAGTTTGATGGTTTTCAGTCTGATATAGATAGATAGATAGATAGATAGATAGATAGATAGATAGATAGATAGATCTAGGGTCCCCAGGAGTGGTTGCTAAGGTGCTGCTATGCGGTTGCTAGGGTACCCTGAGTGGTTGCTAAGATGTTGCTATGCGGTTGCTATGGTATCTGGGATGGTTGCTAGGGTGTTGCTATGCCGTTGCTAGGGTACCCTGAGTGGTTGCTAAGGAGTTGCTATGCGGTTGCTATGGTATCTGGGATGGTTGCTAGGGTGTTGCTATGGTGTTGCTAGGGTACCCTGAGTGGTTGCTATGGTGTTGCTATGGTATCTGGGATGGTTGCTAGGGTATCTGGGATGGTTGTTAGGGTGTTGATATGCGGTTGCTAGGGTACCCTGAGTGGTTGCTAAGGTGTTGCTATGGTATCTGGGATGGTTGCTAGGGTGTTGCTATGGTGTTGCTAGGGTACCCTGAGTGGTTGCTAAGGTGTTGCTATGCGGTTGCTAGGGTATCTGGGATGGTTGCTAGGGTGTTGCTATGCGGTTGCTAGGGTACCCTGAGTGGTTGCTAAGGTGTTGCTATGCGGTTGCTAGGGTATCTGGGATGGTTGCTAGGGTGTTGCTATGCAGTTGCTAGGGTACCCTGAGTGGTTGCTAAGGTGTTGCTATGCGGTTGCTAGGGTATCTGGGATGGTTGCTAGGGTGTTGCTATGCGGTTGCTAGGGTACCCTGAGTGGTTGCTAAGGTGTTGCTATGCGGTTGCTAGTGTATCTGGGATGGTTGCTAGGGTGTTGCTATGCGGTTGCTAGGGTATCTAGGATGGTTGCTAAGGTGTTGCTATGTGGTTGCTAGGGTACCCGGGGTGGTTGCTAAGATTTTGGTATGAGGTTGCTAGGATACCCTAGGTGGTTTCTAGGTTGGTTTGGATAGTTGCTAGTGTGTTGCTATGAAGATAGATAGATAGATAGATAGATAGATAGATAGATAGATAGATAGATAGATAGATAGATAGTTTAGAAAAAGACAGATTATAGATAGATAGATAGATAGATAGATAGATAGATAGATAGATAGATAGATAGATAGATAGATAGATAGATAGATTAGAAACAGATTATAGATAGATAGATAGATAGATAGATAGATTAGAAACAGATTATAGATAGATAGATAGATAGATAGATAGATAGATAGATAGATAGATAGATAGATAGATAGATAGATAGATAGATAGATAGATTAGAAACAGACAGATTATAGATAGATAGATAGATAGATAGATAGATAGATAGATAGATAGATAGATAGATAGATAGATAGATTAGAAACAGACAGATTATAGATAGATAGATAGATAGATAGATAGATAGATAGATAGATAGATAGATAGATAGATAGATTAGAAACAGATTATAGATAGATAGATAGATAGATAGATAGATAGATAGATAGATAGATAGATAGATAGATAGATAGATAGATAGATAGATTAGAAACAGATTATAGATAGATAGATAGATAGATAGATTAGAAACAGACAGATTATAGATAGATAGATAGATAGTTTAGAAACAGTCAGATTATAGATAGATAGATAGATAGATAGATAGATAGATAGATAGATAGATAGATAGATAGATAGATAGATAGATAGATAGATAGATTAGAAACAGTCAGATTATAGATAGATAGATTAGAAATAGGTTTATCAGTTTATCTAACTTGATAATTGATTATCATCACCAATATAAAGTATAACAACATGAGAAAAACATGAACACATCAGAGGTTTTGTGTCCCAGATCACCTGAATTTACATCATGAGAAATAAAGATTATTATAGCCATAAGAAAATAATTACATTTTTGCATAGTCTTTAAAAAAAAAATAATAAAATCCAGCTGTTCTTATATTTGTTATAAAGGCACATACCTCAATCAGAACTTATGCGCTTACAATAAGAATTATTATATTAGAAAAGAAAAGCACAACCAGAAGATGGGTTGAAACCTATTTCTCACAAATCCCCTTTTTCTTCTCAGAGCATGAAAGATCATTCCAGCTGTTCAGTGGTGACCATACCAGCTTCTCTCTATTAACATTCATTTCAATACAGTCCTCATTGTTAGCGTTGTTTGGCTCACCTTTGAACCAAAACCTGAACAAAATGTATCAAATGTTCAGATTTCCAGGAGCACAAATTTATGAAAATCAACAATACTCAGTATAATAGTATGTTTCAAGAGTAAACTAAAGTAGTACAGAAGCTGGAGCAGAAGCGACAAGTAAAAGAGAAAGAAGAGTTTTCTTTATATAATTTACAGTAAAATGTATTTTATTGTGATTGTGTTGTTTGTGGAAGAGTTTTCTCTTCTGCTTTATTCTGAAGGTTGTGATTTTATAATGAGAATCAAAGACTAAAATAAACACACATTGATGTTTAGCTCTTACCCTTGTTTCAGTGGTGAATTATCCACCCATCTCATGTTGCCCTCGTTCTCTCTGTCAGACAAACCAATCCACACTCTCTCACTGACTAATGAAGATATGAACCTCTGTGTGAAGAACAACAGGAATAAGTGTGATTGCTCTCATTCATTAACAGACTCTCACACAAACTCACCTGCTTCTCTTCAGTGTTGATAATGACCAGATCAGCTCCACGATCCCTGCAGTACTGTCTGCTGTCAGACCAACTCTTCAACTCAGTGGACATGAACAAATTAACTAGGCCCTTCTTATTCAAAGAGTCAAAATCTCTCTGTTTTTTCTCAGCAGAGAGATCTTTGACTTTGGTCTCCAACACCAGGTTCTTCTGACTCAAAGAGTTGAAGTTCTTCTGCAGTTTTTTTTTTTCAGTCATTAGATCACTGTTATTGTGCTGTAAGCTGTTGATGGTTTGATTGAACTCTTCAACGGTGTTCTTGTAACTCTTTGTCATGTCTCTCTCTGCTGTGATGGTGATGTACAGCAGTATGATGGAGACCAGCAGAAGAACACAAATGACCCCGAGACCCACTGAGATCAACACCAAACATCTACTTCCTCCTGACAAACATGAACAAAAGAAACAAGTGTCAATTATTTACAATTCATTTTTATAAAAAATTACTACGTCTAAATAGACATGCCTTTTTTGTTTTATGAGTATTGTTACATGCCTCCCCTCACCAGAGGAGGAACCAAGTCATTCCTTCCAAGTCACAAACGAGTCTTGAGTCAAATCCCAAGTCCTCAAAGAGTTAAATTTAATGAGATAATTAAGTAACTAATTAAATTAAGATTGTGCATTAGTGATGAACACCTGCTTTTAACAATCAACATCACTGAAGAAAAGAGAAACACAAGAACTACAACTGACTTTAACCACAGCCTTGGATGAAATCAACTGGAAGAAAAAAACTGTGCCACCATAATTGTGGTGAGTATTTGCTTCAGTTGAGATCTTGAGCCTTTAAGCATTTTCTGTAAATTTGTGTCTAAGCAATTGCATTATTGTTTTACAGAAAACGTTTGGGCAATGCTGATACAAATCTTGATCTAGCAGGTAATTTATGCTTTTGATGACATTGTGATCTTGATTTAAATTTATTGATTATAATTTTAAATAAAATAATTTGTTTCTTAGTGGTTAGAGGGGACTGCTGTCTGTTAACTGCTCTGTGTGTGCACTTTGGATGGGATAAATGTAGAGTATGAATTCTGAGTTTGAGTCACCATGATTAACTGTATGTCACTTTCACAAATAAGAGAGAAATCTCATTACATAAATGCCACCATAATGCTTCAATATTAAGGAATGTAAAAAGAAAAAACCCAAAAATGCAGGTTGAGATTAGGCATTTAGCCATGATCCTCAACAGTGGTGAAAATAATTATTCTTACTGCAGTGCATTATGGAGGTCTTTTATGTATTGCAACATGAAGCATTTTGTTGATTGTCTCCATTGTAGAGATTCATATGCTGGTTCTTAATATATGTGTGTGTGTCTAAAAAGCAAGCAAATTTAAAGTTAACTCCCTGTTTATATTAGAACAACGCTCTTTTGGTGATTGCTGTCGTTTCACTGTGATTATTCAAAACCTATAAATGTGAAAAATAAGAAAAGACATTGCTTGAATGATAATCAAACTAGCTCAATGTTATTCACAAAACTATTTTTTCACCACACCACATGCAGAGCCACAGAGAGAGATCTGTCGTAACAAGTCAAGGGTCAAGAGCCCCACTAAACCAAACACTGATCTCAATGATGGTGGCATAATTGTAACCAATAAAACATCAACATCTGATCCTCTGTAATTCTCAATAACAGCAGGTGTTAATCATTAATGCACAATCATCATTTAATTAGCCACTTAATTATCTCATTAACTTTAACTCTTTGAGGACTTGGGATTTGACTCAAGACTCGTTTGTGACTTGAAAGGAATGACTTGTTTCCTCCTCTGATGAAATCAGCTGCTGAGTTCATGGGTGGAGCAAAAATATGGCAGGAGGTTTACTTTCTGGCTCCTGGATTACCCACCTCTGATTAGTTATCACTAAATTAATCACTTAATTATTTAATTGTAATGTTTTGTCTTCTTTCAGTGAACTCAACTGAATTAAGTTCAGAATACTCACAACTATTAGTTTTAAAACTTAAATGGTTTAAGGCAATCGGTTGCCTCAAATGGTTTGAGTAAACCGAATTTGTCAGGTTTTTAAAGATATCTGTTTACTTAAACGGTTTGAGTCAAGTTATTTGTCTGGTTTTACAGTGCATATTCTGCTCACTGTGTGGTTTGCAAATACAAAACATCACTCACAAACTAATGCATTTTGTTCTGCAAATAAAAAACGTAGCTATCAAGCAAATACAGTACGTTTTACATATACAAAGAAACCTATTTCTTCAATGACAAAAATATCCTCTATGTACAAACTAAAATCTTTAAAGTACGAAATAAATCCTTCAATTAAAAAAAAAAATCTTCAAGTACAAAACAAAATGGTTTGAGTAAACCAAATTTAAATATATAAACCTAATTTGTCAGGTTTTTAAGGATATCTGTTTACTCAAACCGTTTGAGTTAAGTTACTTTAAGTTTTACAGTGCATATCCTGCTCACAGTCAACTGATTAACAAGGGAGTCTGATTATAAAAACATGACGACAACCTTATTCATCCGCAAAGCTACAATTATATGATTGAAACCCACTTATAACAAAAAGCAGCTCTTCCACTGTCACTCCCGCTTCTGTTACAGACTTGCACCCATTCCGGAGTGACAGAGTTGGCATTCTTTGCACAGAACAGACACCATTCCTGAGTCTGAAAACTGTGCAACCAAAACAATTAACCTTGTGTCTACTATTTTATAAACCAAGTGAAGGGAAAATAAAAAATGCTTGAAAACAAATTTGCAACACTATCTACAAAACCATTTCTAGTTTATAGCATTTTTCTTCTTACTGTGTTTTAGATCTTTTCTTTCATCCCGGCCGTGACTCTGAGTTTGAGCTCCAGTTGTGCTCCCAATATCTCTGTGTTCAACATTTTCATAAATAGCCTCTAAATCCATTATCCACTGTATCGGACAGTAAGTCTTCACAGATGAGGTGTTGTCTTTGAAACATTTATTAGCATCTTCAAAAGTGTTAAGTCTACAGCGGAAGTGGTTTCATTTCGCAATGGTCTTTGACATAAAATCTTTCAGTCACATTTAAAACCTCTTGGCAGAGCCATGCTACTTTGTTTTGTACATTCAACCTCATGCAGAGGTGGGACTTTCAAGTCACAAACACGTCTTCAAGTCATATCCCAAGTCCTCAAAGAGTTAAAGTTAATGAGATAATTAAGGGACTAATTAAATGATGATTCTATATTAGTGAAGAACATCTGGGTCCGTGTATCATCCGATCATTCAATTATTCCATTTAATCTGGAAAACCAAAAAACGAAATAACGAATCAATATTTAGTTTTTCTGTTTTTCTGTATGAACCAAATATTAAAAACTGACGTTTGTTTCATTGCTTTCAGCTCGAAACGGGAAATATAATAAACAAGGAAACCAAAGCGAAATAATGGATCAAATTTACGTTTTCTCAATTGTTCTTTATTTGTTGTAGTAGGTCTAACTATTTCCCAAGGTGCCGTCCTGCTTGCTTTGCGCATGCGCAGTGGATAGTTTCAAAGGAATTGCGCTTACTTCCGCGTATTCCTCGCGGGGATAAAGAACACGTTTTTTTTAATGATCACAGGCATAGTTACAGTATGTCCAATAACAATACAACACGCTCTAATAGATTATATTGGTTAATATAATGTAATAATCCAATCAGAGATGGTTTAAATGTCCTTTGAAATCACGCTAACCGCTTGTTTTGGTATACCTACAGAGGTTTATTTGAAACGTAATTTCTAATAAAATGAATAGTGATCAGTTATCAGTAGTGATGGCAAGTTGAAGCCTCATGAAGCTTTAAGCTTTAAGTGGTTCACAAAAGGGTTATTTTCTGGAAACGTCATTTGCTCACAATACCACCTGGTGGCCAACGAGTGTAAAACAAGCAGATATATTACAGACAGAGATGTAAAGTCCAGGGGTCAGAAAGTAAAAGTCGTGCCATATTTTTGTTCCACTCATGAACTCAAAGTTAGTGATAAACACCTGTTGTAAACACCTGTTGTTATTGGGAATTACACAGGATCGGATGTTTTATTGTTTAAAATGATGCCACCATCATGGAGATCAGTGTTTGCTTTAGTTGGGCGCTTGACCCTTTCAATTATTAAAAGTGATTTGCTTTTAAACAATTGCAGTTGTGTCACAGTAAGTATTAACACATTGCTGAATTTAAAGCTTGAACTTGCAAATTAAACTGCTCTTTTGTGTAAAACATTTAAATGAACCTCATGAGGGTGTCTCTCTTTGGTTTGTTACATGAGGTTCAGCTATTACTGAACTACAACAAAATTCCTTTTAAACAAATATTATTGTAATGTGTAAATATTGGGGGGGGGGAATTGTACATGTTCAGGATTTTAGACATGAGCACTTATCATATGATCCTCAACAGTGGTGACAAGAATTATTCATGCTACAGTGCATGATGGGAGTTTTTTTTTTTTTTTTACTATGGTGTTACCCAGCATGCACTTCAGCTTGAAGCGTGTTGTTGGTTGTCACCATTGTTGAGATTCATATGCTGGGTCATGATGTCTTTGCGTTTTATTAGGACAAGGTTTCAAAAATGTATATCCATTACATAGATTAGATTTCAAATTAATTCATTATAATCCACAAGGTAGGTTATTTGAAAACTGAACATATGTTAAATGAAATAAAGTTATTTTGGAAAAAAACAGGCTGATGCCTAATAATTACTTCATCATGTAAAGCCAGCTAATAACAGTTTTCTGCACTGCACTGATTTACAACAGCACATGTACTTTTACAGAACAATATCTAACACAGAGAAGCCAAAGGTCAAGAGCCCAACTGAAGCAAACACTGATCTCCATGATGGTGGCATCAGTTTAACCAATCATCAACATCTGATCCTCTGTAATGCACAATAATGGCAGGTGTTCATCACTTAATGCACAATCATCATTTAATTAGTCTCTTAATTAGCTAATTGACTTTAACTATTTGATGATTTGGGATTTGACTTGAGACTAGTGTGTGACTTGAAAGGAATGACTTGGCTCCTCCTCTGATGAAATCAGCTGCTGAGTTCATGGGTGGAACAAAAATATGGCAGGACTTTTACTTTCTGACCCCTGTACTTTACACCTCTGTCTGTAATATATCTGCTTGTTTTACACTCGTTGGCCACCAGGTGGTATTGTGAGCAAATTGAGTTTCCAGAAATTAACCCTTTTGTGAACCACTTGGCTGAAAAGCTTAAAGCTTCATGAGGCTTCATCTTCCCATCACTAGTTAACAGATATCTGTGTTTTGTTCATGTTTGTCAGGAGGAAGTAGATGTTTGGTGTTGATCTCAGTGGGTCTCGGGCTCATTTGTGTTCTTCTGCTGGTCTTCATCATACTGCTGTACATCACCATCACAGCAGAGAGAGACATGATAAAGAGTTACAAGAACACAGTTGAAGAGTTCAATCAAACCATCAACAGCTTACAGGACAAACACACTGATCTAACACAGAAGAACCTGGAGCTGGAGACCAAAGTTAAAGATCTCACTGCTGAGAAAAACCAGTTACAGAGAGATTTTGACTCTTTGAATAAGAAGGGTCCAGTTTGTTTCTTCATGTCCACTGAGTTGAAGAGCTGGTCTGACAGCAGACAGTACTGCAGGGATCGTGGAGCTGATCTGGTCATTATCAACACTGAAGAGAAGCAGGTGAGTTTGTGTGAGAGTCTGTTAATGAATGAGAGCAATCTCACTTATTCCTGTTGTTCTTCACACAGAGGTTCATATCTTCATTAGTCAGTGAGAGAGTGTGGATTGGTTTGTCTGACAGAGAGACCGAGGGCGTCATGACATGGGTGGATAATTCAACACTGAAACAAGGGTAAGTGCTAAAAATCACTGTGTATTATTTTAGTTCGGTCTTTATGATTACCATTATAAAATCACAACCTTCAGATTAAAGCAGAAGATAAAACATCCACAAACAACGCAACTACAACCAAAGACGTTTTACTGTAAATTCTATAAAGAAAACTCTGCTTATCTCTTCTATTTTATGCTTCTACTCCATCTTCTACTTTAATTTAATCTTGAAACATGCTAATAAACTGAGTATTTTTTATTCATTAATTTGTGCTTCTGAAAATCTGAACATTTGATACATTTTGTTCAGGTTTTGGCTCAAAGGTGAGCCAAACAACGCTTACAATGAGGACTGTATTGAACTGAATTATAATAGAAAGAAGACGGGATGGTCACCACTGAACAGCTGGAATGATCATTCATGCTCTGCGAAGAAAAGGGGGATTTGTGAGAAATAGGATCCATCACATCCTGTGGTTTTGCATTTATTATCTAATGTAATCATTCTCATTGTGAACACATGAGTTCTGATTAAGCTTCCTGCCTTTAAAAAAAAAAGTAGATCTTAAATTTGTTTTTGTTTTTACTTATTGCTATAATAATCTTTATTTCTCACGGTGTGAATTCGGGTAATCTGGGACACAAAACCTCTGTGTTCATGTTTTGCTCCATCACATCAAACTCTATCAATATAATCTTAGTTCAGCTGTTATCATGATCTCATTTGTTGATCTGAAGAGTTGAGGAGACAATCACAGTAAACTACAGAAATCTAAAGAGTCCAGATTACTCTTATTCACTTTCTTATTCTGATATTGAGTGTCTGTAATTGCTTTTTCTTTGAATAAATTTGCCAGTTACCATAGTAAACTGCATTGTTATTTTTATTTGAGATTTAATTAATTCACACATCACACATAATTAAAACACATCACAGCCACCGGAAACACCAGAGACACAGCCCATCTCACCAGACACATTATCCCTCTCTCCAGCATCTCCACTTCTGTGCTTCTCACAGAAAATGGAGGAATTGGTGTATGTTGGGACTAAACTCTCTCACTCATTTGCTGCTAGCCCGCAGATATCAACTAAAAAACGGCGGGCCCCCCAACCACCAAAGCCTGTGGGCCCTGTTCCTATGAGAGCTCTCCGACCGCTGCCACAACGCCAGGGCCCAAACCCTCTATCTGCTGAAGGTGAACCAAAAACAACTGATAGCAGCTCTCAGTGATATGTGTCGGGTCCCCGCTATAATAGCAGCAACATTCACAAATGCTTACAGACCAAGCAGGAACCCAGTGTGCCTGTAGCTTTCTCTATTTCAGTTTTATCACGTGATAGAAAGTCTAAGGCCATCTCAAGCCGAAGGGCAAACTCATCTAATCTGCGGCCTATTATGCATCAAACTAAGATTGATGTAAAGACACCAAGCACTGCCATCAAGTTAGCACTTTTAAACATTCGCTCACTAAAAAATAAATCATTTCTAATCAATGACTTTATAACCACAAACAATCTGGATTTTATGTTTCTAAATGAAACATGGCTAGAAGACAGCTGCAGGGCAACAATCCTAAATGAAGCAGCCCCTCCTAACTTCACTTACATGAGTGTTTGCAGGACTGTTAGGAGAGGTGGGGGTGTAGCTGCTCTATTTAAAGATGTCTATCAATGCAAGCAAGTGTCATTTGGTCAGTACTTGTCCTTTGAATATCTAGGGATTGTGCTGAAAGGTGCTCCATGCATTCTGTTTATTATTACTTACAGGCCTCCAAAATACTCTCCAGCCTTTGTTGAAGAGGTCACAGAAATGTTATCAATGATTTCCTCAGAGTTTGACTGTTTTGCAATAGCAGGGGATTTTAATATTCACATAGATAATGCAGAAAACAAAACTACAAAAGAAATGATAACGGTTCTAAACACTTTTGACTTGACTCAGCATGTGCATGGACCCACACACAAAGGTGGACACACTCTGGATCTAATCATCAGTAGGGGTCTAAACATTTCATCCATTGTTATTAAGGACATAGCACTATCTGATCACTTCAGTATTTTCTTTGATATATTGATCTCTGCTACCACTGAATCTAGATCTGTCTCTGTCAGAAGGAGATGCATAAACGAGAACACAAGTGTACTATTTATGGAGGCTATATCTTTAACACCAAGCATTTCTGCAGACTCTGTTGATATTCTCCTTGATTCCTTCAACTCAAAAGTTAAGAATGTTATTGATGATATTGCTCCAATAATAGTCAGTAAGAAAACAGACAGAGAGAAATCAGTTTGGAGAAGATCAACAGCAGTTCAGACTATGAAAAGACAATGCAGAAAAGCCGAGCGGATGTGGAGGAAGACGAAACTTGAAATTCACTATAGCATCTATAAAGACAGCCTTCATGCTTTTAATGTGAAACTAGCCACAGCTCAAACCTTATAAACAGTAACTTAAATAACACTCGTAATCTTTTTGTCACTGTTGAGAGACTGACAAACCCCCCAAGTCAGATTCCCAGTGATATGCTATCAGACAGCAAATGCAATGAGTTTGCTTCTTTCTTTCCTGAGAAGATCATAAATATCAGGAAAGCGATTAGCACATCCTCAAGTAATGCAGAGGTCAGACAGATTCGGCCAAAATATCAAAAAGATACTACCGTAAAACTTCAAATAATAGCCCGGGCTTCTATTTACCCAAATCACCGAACTGCACCGGCTTGTATTTGAGACAGGTGTCTATAAGAGACAGGCCTTTAATTTAGCGTTGAGATGTTCAAGCATGACAGTAGGAGGTTACCACATTATATTACGTTTTATATATAATTAATTTCAATGTGTTTAACAAATCATTTAAATGTAAGAAATGTATTTGGCTATTGCCAGCTTAAAAAAATAATCCTAAAAAAACAAAACTATGTGACCGCGATGGGCAGAACAATACAAGTTAACTTACCCCTAAACGTATGTGTTTAACAAATAATTTAGTGTAAGAAATGTCTTAGATTATTGGCAGCATAAAAAAACGAAACGATGTGACAGCAATGGGCAGAACAATATTACCTCTAAAATCCATCGAGCATATGAACTTCTTGCCCGAAACATATCAATAAGAAAGAATGAAAGTTAGGCTAACCTGTAAAACAACTGCAATCATGTGATAGAAAAATACTCTATTCATCACTATCATCATCCCTGCGATCCTCAATTACAAGTTCATTGGTGAATTCCTCATCCACGTCTCTCTCCTCCACTTCTCCCTCTCCAGCCTCCGCTAACTCTGCCTACCTTGCTTGCACTAAACACAGCTCTCGCCCAGATGCGCACGGCTCTCCCTCTTTGAAACAATGGATAAGGTGATCCTCACTTCCATCAGAAGCTACTGTCAGGCCACATACCTAGGATAACACCCCGAAGTTAATGAAATATATTATCTCCTCTTTCTCCCTCGAACACACACACACGCGCAAGCATACCTTAAAGGAATTTTTCAGCCGCTCCATATCCAGCTCTCTTTGGATCAACCGAGAAATGTCGCTGCTTATCCTGAATTTTGTTCGGCAAATTTGAAAACTGTCAGCTTAAAATGTCAAATCATACTTATTTATTTTTGTCTCCATGGAGGTATTGAGAGAATTAAGAAAAACTGAAGACTAAAAGAAAGTTCGTTAACCTCTTTATTATGTTGCCATAGTGAGTCGTTCATGAACTGTTGTTGTGTCTGTCACGTGAAATCTAATCAAAACATAGAACAGACGATCTGACGGGTTTGAGAAGATCAAATACAACCCACTACACTGTAAAACCCGACAAGTTAACTTAACTCAAATCGTTTGAGTAAACCGATTGCCTTGACTGTAATACCCGACAAGTAAACTTAACTCAAACGGTTTGAGTAAACAGATATCCTTAAGTTATGTTAACTCAAACCGTTTGAGGAAACCGATTGCCTTAAACCATTTAAGTTGAAAAAACTAACAGTTACGAGTACTCTGAACTTAATTCAGTTGAGTTCATTGAAAGAAGATATACATTGCAATTAAGTGATTAAGTGATTAATTGAGCTTTAGTGATGAACACCTGCTGTTAACAAACATAATTACTGAAGAAAAGAGAGAAAGGAACAACAGCTGACTTCAGACACAGCCTAACTCAAACCTGACAAGTTATGTTAACTCAAACCGTTTGAGGAAACTGATTGCCTTAAACCATTTAAGTTGAAAAAAACTAACAGTTACGAGTACTCTGAACTTAATTCAGTTGAGTTCACTGAAAGAAGATATATATTGCAATTAAGTAATTAAGCGATTAAGTAAGTGCTGATTGAGAATTAGTGATGAACAGCTGCTGTTAACAAACAGAATCACTGAAGAAAAGAGAAACACAAGAACTACTACAACTGACTTCAGACACAGACTTAGATGAAATCAACTGATATAAAATACATGAAATCTCTCAAGATCTGATTAAACAACCCCACAAACAGCATCACCAGCTCCACTTATTAATAACCAGACTGACTTTATTTCTGTCAGACGTCTACAGAAGATCTGATTGAGAATGAACTAAGGTTTAGATGTTGATTTATTGTTTCATTTGAAGTAACCATGTTAGAGATCAGTGTTTGCTTTAGTTGGGCTCTTGACCCTTGATTTCTGTCTTAGTCTTTTCTCTGGCTGTTATAACCGTGTGTTTCTAAAACACATTTGTTGTAACTCAAAAGCCCAGAAGAAATGCCATCAAGTGTTTACCTGCACCTAGGTGTAGATTGTTGTACTTTATGTCGGTGATGATTATTATTCATTATTATTCACAAATATTGATCTGTACAGAGTCTAATCGCTGAGGAAACAAATGTGTACTTAGTAGAAGTGGACCTAATACAAGTGACACTAAGAGTCTGTGATAATCAGTTAATATAAAAATGACATAAACATTATGTACACATACATTTGTCTTCTATGCCAGTAACTGGTCAAACACAGACATCAATAATCAGAATATGAACCTCAACAATGGTGACAAAAAAACATGCTGCAATGCATGCTGGGTACTATTGTAGTACAAAACTCATCCATGGCGCCCAGCATGCTCTGCAGCATTTTTTTTTTTTTTTTTTTATGGTCACCATTGTTGAGGTTCATATTCTGATTATAGATGTCTGTGTGTGACTGACACCGTAGAAAACCACACTGTTTGGAAAGTCTTTGTATTAACTGATTACTACAGAACCACTCGCTCTTAAAATCACTTTTACTATAACCAATCAAATTACACAACACCTATTTCATCAGAGATTAGACTCCTAGCAGTTCAATAATTGATGATTATCATCACCTATATAAAGTATAGCAACCTACACCTAGGTACAGGTTAACACCTGATGGCATTTCTTCTGGGCTTTTGAGTTACAACAAATGTGTTTTAGAAACACACAGTTATAACAGCCAGAGAAAAAACTAAAGACAGAAATCAAGGGTCAAGAGCCCAACTAAAGCAAACACTGATCTCTAACATGGTTACTTCAAATGAAACACTAAATCAACATCTAAACCTTAGTTCATTCTCAATAAGATCTTCTGTAGACGTCTGACAGAAATAAAGTCAGTCTGGTTATTAATAAGTGGAGCTGGTGATGCTGTTTGTGGGGTTGTTTAATCAGATCTTGAGAGATTTCATGTATTTTATTTCAGTTGATTTCATCTAAGTCTGTGTCTGAAGTCAGTTGTAGAAGTTCTTGTGTTTCTCTTTTCTTCAGTGATTCTGTTTGTTAACAGCAGCTGTTCATCACTAATTCTCAATCAGCACTTAGTTAATTACTTAATTATTTGAATGCAAAGTTTTAAAACTTACAGGGTTTAAATCAAGGCAATCTGTTTACTCAAACAGTTTGAGTTAAGCTTACTTGTCAGGTTTTACAGTGTACTAAAAAAAACAGACCAGGTCTCTATTTGAGACCGGCCTTTATTTACCCAAACCTGTCGTCACACCAGGCGTTTAAAAGAGACAGGTGTCTATTTGGGACTCGGCTATTATTTGAAGTTTTACGGTATGCCTATTTTTTAAACAATTGATAGCAAAATTCTGGAAGACATAGTGCAGCAACTAAAATCGTCAACATGTTGTCTTGACACACTTCCCACATCTTTTTTCAAAAGTGTGCTTGACTGCTTAGAAGCAGATCTCTTAGAAGTGGTGAATGCCTCACTTCTTTCTGGGACATTTCCAAACTCCCTAAAAACTGCAGTTTTTAAGCCCCTCCTGAAAAAGACCAATCTTGATAACACAATTTTGAGCAATTTTAGACCAATATCTAATCTTCCTTTTATAGGCAAAATTATAGAAAAGGTCGTTTTTAATCAGCTGAACAAATACTTAAACTCAAATGGATACCTAAATAATTTTCAATCTGGTTTCCAACCGCTTCAAAGCACAGAGACAGCACTCATTAGGATAATAAATGATATTCGCTTAAATTGTGACTCAGGCAAAATATCGGTGCTGGTATTGCTAGATCTCAGTGCTGCGTTTGACACAGTCGATCATAACATACTACTAGAGAGACTGGAAAACTGGGTCTGGCTTTCTGGGATGGTACTCAAATGGTTTATGTCATACTTAGAAGGGAGAGGCTATTATGTGAGTCTAGGAGAGCATAAGTCTAAGTGGACGTCCATGACATGCGGAGTCCCACAAGGCTCAATTATTGCACTGCTCTTGTTTAGCCTGTATATGCTTCCACTAAGTCAAATAATGAGAAAGAACCAAATTGCCTACCACAGCTAAGCTGATGTTACCCAGATTTACCTAGCCTTATCTCCAAATGACTACAGCCCCATTGACTCCCTCTGCCAATGAATTGATGAAATTAATAGTTGGATGTGCCATAACTATCTTCAGTTAAATAAGGAAAAAACTGAAGTCATTGCCTTTGGAAACAAAGATGAAGTGTTCAAGGTGAATGCATACCTTGACTCTACACTGAAAAAAGTAATAAGTAAATTTACTTAATATTTATTTGGCAAGTTTTTGCACAAACATTTTTCAAGTAAATTTAACACATTTGGAAATTAAGTAAATCTACTTAACTAAGTTAAGTAAAAAAAATTAAATTATAATAAGTACATTCTATTGAGTAAAATTTAATTAAATAATATTAAATTAATGTATTTAGCAGACACTTTTATCCAAAGCAACTTACAGTGCATTCAGGCTAACAATTTTCACCTATCATGTGTTCCCGGGGAATCGAACACACAACCTTACACTTGCTAATGCAATGTTCAACCACTGAGCTACAGGAACACTTCAAGATCTTGGGAAAAATAAGTGAAAATTTCACTTACTTACTTTTTTATTTTGGAAAGTTTTTACACTAACAAAAAACCCGAAACAGATATTCTAGAAATTTCTAAATGTAAAATATTTTTTTTCAAAACAGTTTTATCAAATGAGGGTAAATAAGTCTCTCACTTCTGTCCCTTTAAACCAGTTTACATCAAAGACAGCACGAAGGACTGGATGCACATGATAAATATTCTGCAATTAAGAAAACAGACAAAAGAAATAGCACTGTAAAACCTGATAAGTAAACTTTACTCAAACCGTTTGAGTAAACAGATTGCCTTGATTTAAACCATGTAAGTTTTAAAACTTTGCATTTAAGTAATTAAGTGATTAACTAAGTGCTGATTGAGAATTAGTGATGAACAGCTGCTGTTAACAAACAGAATCACTGAAGCAAACAGAAACACAAGAACTACTACAACTGACTTCAGACACAGACTTAGATGAAATCAACTGAAATAAAATACATGAAATCTCTCAAGATCTGATGAAACAACCCACAAACAGCATCACCAGCTCCACTTATTAATAACCAGACTGACTTTATTTCTGTCAGACGTCTACAGAAGACCCTCTCTCCATATGTATTTGAGCTGTGTGTGTTTTTTGCACTTTAGTATATTTTATTGTTACACCTTCTAATTTAAAATAAAACAAAGCAAAGAACAAGTGTCTCATCATTTATTATAAAACATAGCATTACATCACTTTGTTGTTCACGGCTGATGCTTCTCTGACAAACTGCTTCTTCAGCTTTTTTATATATTTACAATTTCAATCGTCCACCATGTATTTGATATTAATGTAGTTACATAGATTTAGAACTTAAATTTATTCCAGCTAGTGATGGGGGAAACCATTTGAAGCTTTGAATCAACTGAAACAATTGCTTTGCAAAATTATTCACTGTTTCGAAGCACTTTAAATCACGCTGGTGACGCCTGCTGGTAGTGATGGGAAGATGAAGCCTCATGAAGCTTTAAGCTTTTCAGCCAAGTGGTTCACCACAGGAGACAGGGGTTAGCTGCAGCTTGGAGCAATGGGCGCGCCGAAAGGTAGGGGCGTGAGGCAAAAGGTTTCTCATTGGTGAAAGGAGTTTTACTGTGCTGGCCAATCAGCAGTAAATATACATTTACGTAATTTCCTTAGACAAGGTGGCGGCGATAAGACGTGAGGTAACTATTCATCGTTTATATGTTTACCTATACTTTATATACCACAAATACGTATATGAAGTGAAGTGAAGTGACATTCAGCCAAGTATGGTGACCCATACTCAGAATTTGTGCTCTGCATTTAACCCATCCGAAGTGCACACACACAGAGCAGTGAACACACACACACACACTGTGAGCACACACCCGGAGCAGTGGGCAGCCATTTATGCTGCGGCGCCCGGGGAGCAGTTGGGGGTTCGATGCCTTGCTCAAGGGCACCTAAGTCGTGGTATTGAAGGTGGAGAGAGAACTGTACATGCACTACCCCCACCCACAATTCCTGCCGGCCGAGACTAGAACTCACAACCCTTCAATTGGGAGTCCAACCCTCTAACCATTAGGCCACGACTTCCCCAGACATTCAGCCAAGTATGGTGACCCATACTCAGAATTTGTGCTCTGCATTTAACCCATCCGAAATGCACACACACACAGAGCAGTGAACACACACACACACACACTGTGAGCACACACCCGGAGCAGTGGGCAGCCATTTATGCTGCGGCGCCCGGGGAGCAGTTTTGGGGTTCGATGCCTTGCTCAAGGGCACCTAAGTCGTGGTATTGAAGGTGGAGAGAGAACTGTTCATGCACTACCCCCACCCACAATTCCTTCCGGCCCGAGACTAGAACCCACAACCCTTCGATTGGGAGTCCAACCCTCTAACCATTAGGCCACGACTTCCCCTATATTATATTAAGATAAGTTTGTTACAATATGATCATCATTTTTCCTTTGCGTTTTATTTTGCAGCTTTAGTAATTCGTTTATTGTTGTTGACAGACATATGTACAGTGAGACAAAACGATGACCGCACTGACGGCGAATCCTTCAGAGATGATAGTTTATATCTGCATCCTTTTTGTACAATAGAGTACAGAATACATCCTGTAAGTATAATAATGATTACCACCTCTGCTATTCCCACACTGCAACATTGTGTCGGCCCAGATCCGGCCCACATCTGGCACCCGTGTAAAGATGATCTGGCCCACATGCAGCGTGGAATGATGGCACTTGGGCGGACCGCTCCTGTTTGCCAGATTTGAGCCACAAGCAGGCCATAGCAATGCCACATGTCAGCCAAGAGTAAAGAAATTAACCAGAATTGGACCTTATCTGAGCCACAAAATCTGTGTGTATTAAATATAAAGTATTTCAGCCTTAAGCCGGTTAACAAGCTGAATCACTGAAGGAAAGAAAAGAACAGAAAAAGAGATGAGCAGAAACACAAGAACTACAACTGACTTCATCCACTTACTTCATCAATTTACTCTTATTATGTACTTTGTCTTTTTTGGCTGCTTTGATAGTGTGTTTATTAAACACATTTGCAGCATCAAAGAAAGCTGAAGTGACATGATATCAAGTGACGGCTGTTATCTGTTGATGGTTTTATAATCATCATGAAATACATTGATGTTTTTATTTATCTATGAATTATGTTGTTCCAATTTTACAAACCCTGTGATTGCACTATATTATATAGTGCAAACTGATTGCACTATATTTTTCACGGTTTTATTTCATTTTATTTTTTTATGTAAAATCATTTTCTAACTGTTTTAAATGTTTTAATCATTTTAAAATTGCTGGTTTTATTTTTGTTATTATTTTTCTTCTTGATTATTTTACTTTCTTTTATGTAATGCACTTTGAATTAGCATTGTGTATGAAATGTGCTCTATAAATAAACTTGCCTTGCTTCTGCCCCATGAGATCCAGCAGTATTATAATAATCAGTTAATATCTTTTAACAAACATGCGCTCAAAACACTTAACCTAAGCTGACACACATAGATATAAACAATCAGCACATGGATCTCAATAATGGCGACAATCAAAAATATTTAGATAAACTGATCAATTCAGAACTTCACTGAAAAGCTACTGTCACAACAAAAACAATATATAACAAAATATAAGAAAATATTTAGAATTAAACAAAATAATAGGGCAATTCAGCTACATAATTTATTCATGTTGCAATGCATGTTGGAAGTTTTGTACTATGCTAGTACCCAGCATGCATTGCAGCAAGGTACATTTGATTGTCACCATTGTTGAGATTCATGTGCTGATTTTTGATGTCTGTGTGTGTCATCATAGATTGCTTTTTTTCACAACTGGAGCTCAAACTCTGAGTCACGGCCGGGATGAAAGAAAAGATCTCAAGCACAGTAAGTAGAAAAATACTTGAAAGTAAAAATGGTTTTGAAGATGGTGTTGTTAATATTGTCATTATGTGGAAATGAGAACCGTCACATACAAATATTTATAAGAGTGAAATATCAATGTTTCCATTTTACTTTTAAATTTCTATTTACTTTTTCAAAATGTTATTGTTTGCATATTTTATAATATATTTACAAAAACATACCAAAACAATAGTAGATTACCTACAGAGGTTTATTTGAAACGTAATTTCTAATAAAATGAATAGTGATCAGTTATCAGTAGTGATGGCAAGTTGAAGCCTCATGAAGCTTTAAGCTTTAAGTGGTTCACAAAAGGGTTATTTTCTGGAAACGTCATTTGCTCACAATACCACCTGGTGGCCAACGAGTGTAAAACAAGCAGATATATTACAGACAGAGGTGTAAAGTACAGGGGTCAGAAAGTAAAAGTCGTGCCATATTTTTGTTCCACTCATGAACTCAAAGTTAGTGATAAACACCTGTTGTAAACACCTGTTGTTATTGGGAATTACACAGGATCGGATGTTTTATTGTTTAAAATGATGCCACCATCATGGAGATCAGTGTTTGCTTTAGTTGGGCGCTTGACCCTTTCAATTATTAAAAGTGATTTGCTTTTAAACAATTGCAGTTGTGTCACAGTAAGTATTAACACATTGCTGAATTTAAAGCTTGAACTTGCAAATTAAACTGCTCTTTTGTGTAAAACATTTAAATGAACCTCATGAGGGTGTCTCTCTTTGGTTTGTTACATGAGGTTCAGCTATTACTGAACTACAACAAAATTCCTATTAAACAAATATTATTGTAATGTGTAAATATTGGGGGGGGGGGGGGGAATTGTACATGTTCAGGATTTTAGACATGAGCACTTATCATATGATCCTCAACAGTGGTGACAAGAATTATTCATGCTACAGTGCATGATGGGAGTTTTTTTTTTTTTTTTTACTATGGTGTTACCCAGCATGCACTTCAGCTTGAAGCGTGTTGTTGGTTGTCACCATTGTTGAGATTCATATGCTGGGTCATGATGTCTTTGCGTTTTATTAGGACAAGGTTTCAAAAATGTATATCCATTACATAGATTAGATTTCAAATTAATTCATTATAATCCACAAGGTAGGTTATTTGAAAACTGAACATATGTTAAATGAAATAAAGTTATTTTGGAAAAAAACAGGCTGATGCCTAATAATTACTTCATCATGTAAAGCCAGCTAATAACAGTTTTCTGCACTGCACTGATTTACAACAGCACATGTACTTTTACAGAAAAATATCTAACACAGAGAAGCCAAAGGTCAAGAGCCCAACTGAAGCAAACACTGATCTCCATGATGGTGGCATCAGTTTAACCAATCATCAACATCTGATCCTCTGTAATGCACAATAATGGCAGGTGTTCATCACTAATGCACAATCATCATTTAATTAGTCTCTTAATTAGCTAATTGACTTTAACTATTTGATGATTTGGGATTTGACTTGAGACTAGTGTGTGACTTGAAAGGAATGACTTGGCTCCTCCTCTGATTAAATCATCTGGGTTCATGGGTGGAACAAAAATATGGCAGGACTTTTACTTTCTGACCCCTGTACTTTACACCTCTGTCTGTAATATATCTGCTTGTTTTACACTCGTTGGCCACCAGGTGGTATTGTGAGCAAATTGAGTTTCCAGAAATTAACCCTTTTGTGAACCACTTGGCTGAAAAGCTTAAAGCTTCATGAGGCTTCATCTTCCCATCACTAGTTAACAGATATCTGTGTTTTGTTCATGTTTGTCAGGAGGAAGTAGATGTTTGGTGTTGATCTCAGTGGGTCTCGGGCTCATTTGTGTTCTTCTGCTGGTCTTCATCATACTGCTGTACATCACCATCACAGCAGAGAGAGACATGATAAAGAGTTACAAGAACACAGTTGAAGAGTTCAATCAAACCATCAACAGCTTACAGCACAAACACACTGATCTAACACAGAAGAACCTGGAGCTGGAGACCAAAGTTAAAGATCTCACTGCTGAGAAAAACCAGTTACAGAGAGATTTTGACTCTTTGAATAAGAAGGGTCCAGTTTGTTTCTTCATGTCCACTGAGTTGAAGAGCTGGTCTGACAGCAGACAGTACTGCAGGGATCGTGGAGCTGATCTGGTCATTATCAACACTGAAGAGAAGCAGGTGAGTTTGTGTGAGAGTCTGTTAATGAATGAGAGCAATCTCACTTATTCCTGTTGTTCTTCACACAGAGGTTCATATCTTCATTAGTCAGTGAGAGAGTGTGGATTGGTTTGTCTGACACAGAGAACGAGGGCGTCATGACATGGGTGGATAATTCAACACTGAAACAAGGGTAAGTGCTAAAAATCACTGTGTATTATTTTAGTTCGGTCTTTATGATTACCATTATAAAATCACAACCTTCAGATTAAAGCAGAAGATAAAACATCCACAAACAACGCAACTACAACCAAAGACGTTTTACTGTAAATTTTATAAAGAAAACTCTGCTTATCTCTTCTATTTTATGCTTCTACTCCATCTTCTACTTTAATTTAATCTTGAAACATGCTAATAAACTGAGTATTTTTTATTCATTAATTTGTGCTTCTGAAAATCTGAACATTTGATACATTTTGTTCAGGTTTTGGCTCAAAGGTGAGCCAAACAACGCTTACAATGAGGACTGTATTGAACTGAATTATAATAGAAAGAAGACGGGATGGTCACCACTGAACAGCTGGAATGATCATTCATGCTCTGCGAAGAAAAGGGGGATTTGTGAGAAATAGGATCCATCACATCCTGTGGTTTTGCATTTATTATCTAATGTAATCATTCTCATTGTGAACACATGAGTTCTGATTAAGCTTCCTGCCTTTAAAAAAAAAAGTAGATCTTAAATTTGTTTTTGTTTTTACTTATTGCTATAATAATCTTTATTTCTCACGGTGTGAATTCGGGTAATCTGGGACACAAAACCTCTGTGTTCATGTTTTGCTCCATCACATCAAACTCTATCAATATGATCTTAGTTCAGCTGTTATCATGATCTCATTTGTTGATCTGAAGAGTTGAGGAGACAATCACAGTAAACTACAGAAATCTAAAGAGTCCAGATTACTCTTATTCACTTTCTTATTCTGATATTGAGTGTCTGTAATTGCTTTTTCTTTGAATAAATTTGCCAGTTACCATAGTAAACTGCATTGTTATTTTTATTTGAGATTTAATTAATTCACACATCACACATAATTAAAACACATCACAGCCACCGGAAACACCAGAGACACAGCCCATCTCACCAGACACATTATCCCTCTCTCCAGCATCTCCACTTCTGTGCTTCTCACAGAAAATGGAGGAATTGGTGTATGTTGGGACTAAACTCTCTCACTCATTTGCTGCTAGCCCGCAGATATCAACTAAAAAACGGCGGGCCCCCCAACCACCAAAGCCTGTGGGCCCTGTTCCTATGAGAGCTCTCCGACCGCTGCCACAACGCCAGGGCCCAAACCCTCTATCTGCTGAAGGTGAACCAAAAAAAACTGATAGCAGCTCTCAGTGATATGTGTCGGGTCCCCGCTATAATAGCAGCAACATTCACAAATGCTTACAGACCAAGCAGGAACCCAGTGTGCCTGTAGCTTTCTCTATTTCAGTTTTATCACGTGATAGAAAGTCTAAGGCCATCTCAAGCCGAAGGGCAAACTCATCTAATCTGCAGCCTATTATGCATCAAACTAAGATTGATGTAAAGACACCAAGCACTGCCATCAAGTTAGCACTTTTAAACATTCGCTCACTAAAAAATAAATCATTTCTAATCAATGACTTTATAACCACAAACAATCTGGATTTTATGTTTCTAAATGAAACATGGCTAGAAGACAGCTGCAGGGCAACAATCCTAAATGAAGCAGCCCCTCCTAACTTCACTTACATGAGTGTTTGCAGGACTGTTAGGAGAGGTGGGGGTGTAGCTGCTCTATTTAAAGATGTCTATCAATGCAAGCAAGTGTCATTTGGTCAGTACTTGTCCTTTGAATATCTAGGGATTGTGCTGAAAGGTGCTCCATGCATTCTGTTTATTATTACTTACAGGCCTCCAAAATACTCTCCAGCCTTTGTTGAAGAGGTCACAGAAATGTTATCAATGATTTCCTCAGAGTTTGACTGTTTTGCAATAGCAGGGGATTTTAATATTCACATAGATAATGCAGAAAACAAAACTACAAAAGAAATGATAACGGTTCTAAACACTTTTGACTTGACTCAGCATGTGCATGGACCCACACACAAAGGTGGACACACTCTGGATCTAATCATCAGTAGGGGTCTAAACATTTCATCCATTGTTATTAAGGACATAGCACTATCTGATCACTTCAGTATTTTCTTTGATAAATTGATCTCTGCTACCACTGAATCTAGATCTGTCTCTGTCAGAAGGAGATGCATAAACGAGAACACAAGTGTACTATTTATGGAGGCTATATCTTTAACACCAAGCATTTCTGCAGACTCTGTTGATATTCTCCTTGATTCCTTCAACTCAAAAGTTAAGAATGTTATTGATGATATTGCTCCAATAATAGTCAGTAAGAAAACAGACAGAGAGAAATCAGTTTGGAGAAGATCAACAGCAGTTCAGACTATGAAAAGACAATGCAGAAAAGCCGAGCGGATGTGGAGGAAGACGAAACTTGAAATTCACTATAGCATCTATAAAGACAGCCTTCATGCTTTTAATGTGAAACTAGCCACAGCTCAAACCTTATAAACAGTAACTTAAATAACACTCGTAATCTTTTTGTCACTGTTGAGAGACTGACAAACCCCCCAAGTCAGATTCCCAGTGATATGCTATCAGACAGCAAATGCAATGAGTTTGCTTCTTTCTTTCCTGAGAAGATCATAAATATCAGGAAAGCGATTAGCACATCCTCAAGTAATGCAGAGGTCAGACAGATTCGGCCAAAATATCAAAAAGATACTACCGTAAAACTTCAAATAATAGCCCGGGCTTCTATTTACCCAAATCACCGAACTGCACCGGCTTGTATTTGAGACAGGTGTCTATAAGAGACAGGCCTTTAATTTAGCGTTGAGATGTTCAAGCATGACAGTAGGAGGTTACCACATTATATTACGTTTTATATATAATTAATTTCAATGTGTTTAACAAATCATTTAAATGTAAGAAATGTATTTGGCTATTGCCAGCTTAAAAAAATAATCCTAAAAAAACAAAACTATGTGACCGCGATGGGCAGAACAATACAAGTTAACTTACCCCTAAACGTATGTGTTTAACAAATAATTTAGTGTAAGAAATGTCTTAGATTATTGGCAGCATAAAAAAACGAAACGATGTGACAGCAATGGGCAGAACAATATTACCTCTAAAATCCATCGAGCATATGAACTTCTTGCCCGAAACATATCAATAAGAAAGAATGAAAGTTAGGCTAACCTGTAAAACAACTGCAATCATGTGATAGAAAAATACTCTATTCATCACTATCATCATCCCTGCGATCCTCAATTACAAGTTCATTGGTGAATTCCTCATCCACGTCTCTCTCCTCCACTTCTCCCTCTCCAGCCTCCGCTAACTCTGCCTACCTTGCTTGCACTAAACACAGCTCTCGCCCAGATGCGCACGGCTCTCCCTCTTTGAAACAATGGATAAGGTGATCCTCACTTCCATCAGAAGCTACTGTCAGGCCACATACCTAGGATAACACCCCGAAGTTAATGAAATATATTATCTCCTCTTTCTCCCTCGAACACACACACACGCGCAAGCATACCTTAAAGGAATTTTTCAGCCGCTCCGTATCCAGCTCTCTTTGGATCAACCGAGAAATGTCGCTGCTTATCCTGAATTTTGTTCGGCAAATTTGAAAACTGTCAGCTTAAAATGTCAAATCATACTTATTTATTTTTGTCTCCATGGAGGTATTGAGAGAATTAAGAAAAACTGAAGACTAAAAGAAAGTTCGTTAACCTCTTTATTATGTTGCCATAGTGAGTCGTTCATGAACTGTTGTTGTGTCTGTCACGTGAAATCTAATCAAAACATAGAACAGACGATCTGACGGGTTTGAGAAGATCAAATACAACCCACTACTAAAAAAAACAGACCAGGTCTCTATTTGAGACCGGCCTTTATTTACCCAAACCTGTCGTCACACCAGGCGTTTAAAAGAGACAGGTGTCTATTTGGGACTCGGCTATTATTTGAAGTTTTACGGTATGCCTATTTTTTAAACAATTGATAGCAAAATTCTGGAAGACATAGTGCAGCAACTAAAATCGTCAACATGTTGTCTTGACACACTTCCCACATCTTTTTTCAAAAGTGTGCTTGACTGCTTAGAAGCAGATCTCTTAGAAGTGGTGAATGCCTCACTTCTTTCTGGGACATTTCCAAACTCCCTAAAAACTGCAGTTTTTAAGCCCCTCCTGAAAAAGACCAATCTTGATAACACAATTTTGAGCAATTTTAGACCAATATCTAATCTTCCTTTTATAGGCAAAATTATAGAAAAGGTCGTTTTTAATCAGCTGAACAAATACTTAAACTCAAATGGATACCTAAATAATTTTCAATCTGGTTTCCAACCGCTTCAAAGCACAGAGACAGCACTCATTAGGATAATAAATGATATTCGCTTAAATTGTGACTCAGGCAAAATATCGGTGCTGGTATTGCTAGATCTCAGTGCTGCGTTTGACACTGTCGATCATAACATACTACTAGAGAGACTGGAAAACTGGGTCTGGCTTTCTGGGATGGTACTCAAATGGTTTATGTCATACTTAGAAGGGAGAGGCTATTATGTGAGTCTAGGAGAGCATAAGTCTAAGTGGACGTCCATGACATGCGGAGTCCCACAAGGCTCAATTATTGCACTGCTCTTGTTTAGCCTGTATATGCTTCCACTAAGTCAAATAATGAGAAAGAACCAAATTGCCTACCACAGCTAAGCTGATGTTACCCAGATTTACCTAGCCTTATCTCCAAATGACTACAGCCCCATTGACTCCCTCTGCCAATGCATTGATGAAATTAATAGTTGGATGTGCCATAACTATCTTCAGTTAAATAAGGAAAAAACTGAAGTCATTGCATTTGGAAACAAAGATGAAGTGTTCAAGGTGAATGCATACCTTGACTCTACACTGAAAAAAGTAATAAGTAAATTTACTTAATTTTTATTTGGCAAGTTTTTGCACAAACATTTTTCAAGTAAATTTAACACATTTGGAAATTAAGTAAATCTACTTAACTAAGTTAAGTAAAAAAAATTAAATAATAATAAGTACATTCTATTGAGTAAAATTTAATTAAATAATATTAAATTAATGTATTTAGCAGACACTTTTATCCAAAGCAACTTACAGTGCATTCAGGCTAACAATTTTCACCTATCATGTGTTCCCGGGGAATCGAACACACAACCTTACACTTGCTAATGCAATGTTCTACCACTGAGCTACAGGAACACTTCGAGATCTTGGGAAAAATAAGTGAAAATTTCACTTACTTACTTTTTTATTTTGGAAAGTTTTTACACTAACAAAAAACCCGAAACAGATATTCTAGAAATTTCTAAATGTAAAATATTTTTTTTCAAAACAGTTTTATCAAATGAGGGTAAATAAGTCTCTCACTTCTGTCCCTTTAAACCAGTTTACAGCAAAGATAGCACGAAGGACTGGATGCACATGATAAATATTCTGCAATTAAGAAAACAGACAAAAGAAATAGCACTGTAAAACCTGATAAGTAAACTTTACTCAAACCGTTTGAGTAAACAGATTGCCTTGATTTAAACCATGTAAGTTTTAAAACTTTGCATTTAAGTAATTAAGTGATTAACTAAGTGCTGATTGAGAATTAGTGATGAACAGCTGCTGTTAACAAACAGAATCACTGAAGCAAACAGAAACACAAGAACTACTACAACTGACTTCAGACACAGACTTAGATGAAATCAACTGAAATAAAATACATGAAATCTCTCAAGATCTGATTAAACAACCCACAAACAGCATCACCAGCTCCACTTATTAATAACTGATAAAGAAGTTCGTCAAGACAAACTTTAAGTTGGCTTGAGAAAGCCTGACCAGAAAGTCTGAAAAAGTTAGAAAAGTTAGAAAAGTTTGAAAAGATTGAAAAGTTTAAGAAGTTTAAAAAGTTTTAAGTTTGATGGTTTTCAGTCTGAGATAGATAGATAGATAGATAGATAGATAGATAGATAGATAGATAGATAGATAGATCGATCTAGGGTCCCCAGGAGTGGTTGCTAAGGTGCTGCTATGCGGTTGCTAGGGTACCCTGAGTGGTTGCTAAGATGTTGCTATGCGGTTGCTATGGTATCTGGGATGGTTGCTAGGGTGTTGCTATGCCGTTGCTAGGGTACCCTGAGTGGTTGCTAAGGAGTTGCTATGCGGTTGCTATGGTATCTGGGATGGTTGCTAGGGTGTTGCTATGGTGTTGCTAGGGTACCCTGAGTGGTTGCTATGGTGTTGCTATGGTATCTGGGATGGTTGCTAGGGTATCTGGGATGGTTGTTAGGGTGTTGATATGCGGTTGCTAGGGTACCCTGAGTGGTTGCTAAGGTGTTGCTATGGTATCTGGGATGGTTGCTAGGGTGTTGCTATGGTGTTGCTAGGGTACCCTGAGTGGTTGCTAAGGTGTTGCTATGCGGTTGCTAGGGTATCTGGGATGGTTGCTAGGGTGTTGCTATGCGGTTGCTAGGGTACCCTGAGTGGTTGCTAAGGTGTTGCTATGCGGTTGCTAGGGTATCTGGGATGGTTGCTAGGGTGTTGCTATGCAGTTGCTAGGGTACCCTGAGTGGTTGCTAAGGTGTTGCTATGCGGTTGCTAGGGTATCTGGGATGGTTGCTAGGGTGTTGCTATGCGGTTGCTAGGGTACCCTGAGTGGTTGCTAAGGTGTTGCTATGCGGTTGCTAGTGTATCTGGGATGGTTGCTAGGGTGTTGCTATGCGGTTGCTAGGGTATCTAGGATGGTTGCTAAGGTGTTGCTATGTGGTTGCTAGGGTACCCGGGGTGGTTGCTAAGATTTTGGTATGAGGTTGCTAGGATACCCTAGGTGGTTTCTAGGTTGGTTTGGATAGTTGCTAGTGTGTTGCTATGAAGATAGATAGATAGATAGATAGATAGATAGATAGATAGATAGATAGATAGATAGATAGATAGATAGATTAGAAACAGATTATAGATAGATAGATAGATAGATAGATAGATAGATAGATAGATTAGAAACAGATTATAGATAGATAGATAGATAGATAGATAGATAGATAGATAGATAGATAGATAGATAGATAGATAGATAGATAGATAGATAGATAGATAGATAGATAGATTAGAAACAGACAGATTATAGATAGATAGATAGATAGATAGATAGATAGATAGATAGATAGATAGATAGATTAGAAACAGATTATAGATAGATAGATAGATAGATAGATAGATAGATAGATAGATAGATAGATAGATAGATAGATAGATTAGAAACAGATTATAGATAGATAGATAGATAGATAGATAGATAGATAGATAGATAGATAGATAGATAGATAGATTAGAAACAGACAGATTATAGATAGATAGATAGATAGTTTAGAAACAGACAGATTATAGATAGATAGATAGATTAGAAACAGTCAGATTATAGATAGATAGATAGATAGATAGATAGATAGATAGATAGATAGATAGATAGATAGATAGATAGATAGATAGATAGATAGATTAGAAACAGTCAGATTATAGATAGATAGATAGATAGATTAGAAATAGGTTTATCAGTTTATCTAACTTGATAATTGATTATCATCACCAATATAAAGTATAACAACCTACATCTAGGTACAGGTTAACGCCAGATGGCATTTCTTCTGGGCTTTTGAGTTACAACAAATGTGTTTTAGAAACACAAGGTTATAACAGCCAGAGAAAAGACTAAGACAGAAGTCAAGGGTCAAGAGCCCAACTAAAGCAAACACTGATCTCTAACATGGTTACTTCAAATGAAACAATAAATCAACATCTAAACCTTAGTTCATTCTCAATAAGATCTTCTGTAGACGTCTGACAGAAATAAAGTCAGTCTGGTTATTAATAAGTGGAGCCGGTGATGCTGATTGTGGGGTTGTTTAATCAAATCTTGAGAGATTTCATGTATTTTATTTCAGTTGATTTCATCTAAGGCTGTGTCTGAAGTCAGTTGTAGTAGTTCTTGTGTTTCTCTTTTCTTCAGTGATTCTGTTCGTTAACAGCAGCTGTTCATCACTAATTCTCAATCAGCACTTAGTTAATCACTTAATTACTTAAATGCAAAGTTTTAAAACTTACATGGTTTAAATCAAGGCAATCTGTTTACTCAAACGGTTTGAGTTAAGTTTACTTGTCGGGTTTTACAGTGCTATTTCTTTTGTCTGTTTTCTTAATTGCAGAATATTTATCATGTGCATCCAGTCCTTCGTGCTGTCTTTGCTGTAAACTGGTTTAAAGGGACAGAAGTGAGAGACTTATTTACCCTCATTTGATAAAACTGTTTTGAAAAAAAAAAAAATATTTTACATTTAAAATTTCTAGAATATCTGTTTCGGGTTTTTTGTTAGTGTAAAAACTTTTCCAAAATAAAAAAGTAAGTAAGTGAAATTTTCACTTATTTTTCACAAAATCTTGAAGTGTTCCTGTAGCTCAGTGGTAGAACATTGCATTAGCAAGTGTAAGGTTGTGTGTTTGATTCCCCGGGAACACATGATAGGTGAAAATTGTTAGCCTGAATGCACTGTAAGTTGCTTTGGATAAAAGTGTCTGCTAAATACATTCATTTAATATTATTTAATTAAATTTTACTCAATAAAATGTACTTATTATTATTATTATTTTTTTACTTAACTTAGTTAAGTAGATTTACTTAATTCCCAAATGTGTTAAATTTACTTGAAAAATGCTTGTGCAAAAACTTGCCAAATAAAAATTAAGTAAATTTACTTATTACTTTTTTCAGTGTAGGGGTCAAACAACTAAAAATCAAGTCAGGAATCTTGGTGTGATTCTGGACACAGACCATAGTTTCAGTAGTCATGTCAAAGCAGTAACTAAATCAGCATACTATCATTTAAAAAACATTGCAAGAATTAGATGTTTTGTTTCCAGTAAAGACTAGGAGAAACTTGTTCATGCTTTATCACCAGCAGGGTGGACTATTGTAATCGGCTCCTCACTGGCCTTCCCAAAAAGACCATTAGACAGCTGCAGCTCATCCAGAACGCTGCTGCCAGGATTCTGACTAGAACCAGAAAATCTGAGCATATCACACCAGTCCTCAGGTCCTTACACTGGCTTCCAGTTACATTTAGGATTGATTTTAAAGTACTTTTAATCGTATATAAGTCACTAAATGACCTAAGACCAAAATATATTGCAGATATTTTCACTGAATATAAACCTAACAGACCACTCGGATTACTAAGATCCAGTCAGTTAGAAATACCAAGAGTTCACACAAAACAAGGGGAGTCTGCCTTTAGTTACTATGCTGCCCGCAGTTGGAATCAACTTCCAGAAGAGATCAGATGTGCTAAAACATTTAAATCTAGACTCAAAACGCATCTTTTTAGCTGTGCATTTATTGAATGAGCACTGTGCAATGTCCGAACTGATTGCACTATATTTTCAGTGTTTTATTTTATGTAAAATCATTTTCTAACAGTTTTTAAATGATTTAATCATTTTAAAAGTTTTAAAATTGCTTGTTTTATTTTTGTTATTATTTCCTTCATGATTATTTTACTTTCTTTTATGTAAAGCACTTTGAATTACCATTGTGTATGAAATGTGCTATATAAATAAACCTTGCCTTGCCTTGCCTTGCCTAATTCGTATCTGCTTCATTTCTGCTTGGAGAGATTTTCTCCAGTCCAGAAGGATGCAGCAAAGACCAGGTTTATCAGACTTAAGTGCTCAAGAAACATGAGCTCCAAAGTGAAGGCTGATTTATACTTCTGCATCGAAACTATGCTGTTGCTACGCCATAGGTTGTGTTTAGTATGTGCACTTCTCCAAAAATGTTACAGCGCGTTAAATCTACGCAGACTGCAAGGGCTCTGACTGGTTCACTATTATCCCTCTCTCCATATGTATTTGAGCTGTGTGTGTTTTTTGCACTTTAGTATATTTTATTGTTACACCTTCTAATTTAAAATAAAACAAAGCAAAGAACAAGTGTCTCATCATTTATTATAAAACATAGCATTACATCACTTTGTTGTTCACGGCTGATGCTTCTCTGACAAACTGCTTCTTCAGCTTTTTTATATATTTACAATTTCAATCGTCCACCATGTATTTGAGATTAATGTAGTTACATAGATTTAGAACTTAAATTTATTCCAGCTAGTGATGGGGGAAACCATTTGAAGCTTTGAATCAACTGAAACAATTGCTTTGCAAAATTATTCACTGTTTCGAAGCACTTTAAATCACGCTGGTGACGCCTGCTGGTAGTGATGGGAAGATGAAGCCTCATGAAGCTTTAAGCTTTTCAGCCAAGTGGTTCACCACAGGAGACAGGGGTTAGCTGCAGCTTGGAGCAATGGGCGCGCCGAAAGGTAGGGGCGTGGCAAAGGGTAGGGGCGTGGCAAAAGGTTTCTCATTGGTGAAAGGAGTTTTACTGTGCTGGCCAATCAGCAGTAAATATACATTTACGTAATTTCCTTAGACAAGGTGGCGGCGATAAGACGTGAGGTAACTATTCATCGTTTATATGTTTACCTATACTTTATATACCACAAATACGTATATGAAGTGAAGTGAAGTGACATTCAGCCAAGTATGGTGACCCATACTCAGAATTTGTGCTCTGCATTTAACCCATCCGAAGTGCACACACACAGAGCAGTGAACACACACACACACACTGTGAGCACACACCCGGAGCAGTGGGCAGCCATTTATGCTGCGGCGCCCGGGGAGCAGTTGGGGGTTCGATGCCTTGCTCAAGGGCACCTAAGTCGTGGTATTGAAGGTGGAGAGAGAACTGTACATGCACTACCCCCACCCACAATTCCTGCCGGCCGAGACTAGAACTCACAACCCTTCAATTGGGAGTCCAACCCTCTAACCATTAGGCCACGACTTCCCCAGACATTCAGCCAAGTATGGTGACCCATACTCAGAATTTGTGCTCTGCATTTAACCCATCCGAAATGCACACACACACAGAGCAGTGAACACACACACACACTGTGAGCACACACCCGGAGCAGTGGGCAGCCATTTATGCTGCGGCGCCCGGGGAGCAGTTTTGGGGTTCGATGCCTTGCTCAAGGGCACCTAAGTCGTGGTATTGAAGGTGGAGAGAGAACTGTTCATGCACTACCCCCACCCACAATTCCTTCCGGCCCGAGACTAGAACCCACAACCCTTCGATTGGGAGTCCAACCCTCTAACCATTAGGCCACGACTTCCCCTATATTATATTAAGATAAGTTTGTTACAATATGATCATCATTTTTCCTTTGCGTTTTATTTTGCAGCTTTAGTAATTCGTTTATTGTTGTTGACAGACATATGTACAGTGAGACAAAACGATGACCGCACTGACGGCGAATCCTTCAGAGATGATAGTTTATATCTGCATCCTTTTTGTACAATAGAGTACAGAATACATCCTGTAAGTATAATAATGATTACCACCTCTGCTATTCCCACATAGCAACATTTTGTCGGCCCAGATCCGGCCCACATCTGGCACCCGTGTAAAGATGATCTGGCCCACATGCAGCGTGGAATGATGGCACTTGGGCGGACCGCTCCTGTTTGCCAGATTTGAGCCACAAGCAGGCCATAGCAATGCCACATGTCAGCCAAGAGTAAAGAAATTAACCAGAATTGGACCTTATCTGAGCCACAAAATCTGTGTGTATTAAATATAAAGTATTTCAGCCTTAAGCCGGTTAACAAGCTGAATCACTGAAGGAAAGAAAAGAACAGAAAAAGAGATGAGCAGAAACACAAGAACTACAACTGACTTCATCCACTTACTTCATCAATTTACTCTTATTATGTACTTTGTCTTTTTTGGCTGCTTTGATAGTGTGTTTATTAAACACATTTGCAGCATCAAAGAAAGCTGAAGTGACATGATATCAAGTGACGGCTGTTATCTGTTGATGGTTTTATAATCATCATGAAATACATTGATGTTTTTATTTATCTATGAATTATGTTGTTCCAATTTTACAAACCCTGTGATTGCACTATATTATATAGTGCAAACTGATTGCACTATATTTTTCACGGTTTTATTTCATTTTATTTTTTTATGTAAAATCATTTTCTAACTGTTTTAAATGTTTTAATCATTTTAAAATTGCTGGTTTTATTTTTGTTATTATTTTTCTTCTTGATTATTTTACTTTCTTTTATGTAATGCACTTTGAATTAGCATTGTGTATGAAATGTGCTCTATATATAAACTTGCCTTGCTTCTGCCCCATGAGATCCAGCAGTATTATAATAATCAGTTAATATCTTTTAACAAACATGCGCTCAAAACACTTAACCTAAGCTGACACACATAGATATAAACAATCAGCACATGGATCTCAATAATGGCGACAATCAAAAATATTTAGATAAACTGATCAATTCAGAACTTCACTGAAAAGCTACTGTCACAACAAAAACAATATATAACAAAATATAAGAAAATATTTAGAATTAAACAAAATAATAGGGCAATTCAGCTACATAATTTATTCATGTTGCAATGCATGTTGGAAGTTTTGTACTATGCTAGTACCCAGCATGCATTGCAGCAAGGTACATTTGATTGTCACCATTGTTGAGATTCATGTGCTGATTTTTGATGTCTGTGTGTGTCATCATAGATTGCTTTTTTTCGTGCTCCTTAAAATCTTCTAACTGATTGTTGTAATATTGCTGGATATCATGCTGCAGAAACCTATGGTTTGTGATGTGAATATATTAATAAAATAATGGTTACATTTAAAAAAATTTGCAAATCAGCCTATTTCATGACGTTTATAAAATCATCACCTGACCTAAATTCACTTTATCATTCTTTGATGCCGCAAACGTGTTTAACAAACACACCGTCACAGCAGCCAAAAAAGACAATAGTATGTTCCTGCACAACTGGAGGCTGCAGATTCAGGACCGCAGATCTGGGCCGCAGTTCTAGGACCCTAGTTTTTCCTGACAGCGCCACCTACCGTACTGGCCAATATAGCGATGGCTGCAGTTTCAGGAACGCAGTTCTAGTATCCTGTTGGTTTAGTTTGCAGTCACGTTACTTTGTATATAGCATCAATATATTAATCTCAGTAGCATGTTTTTAAATGTGATTTTTGATTCAAAATGCAGCAGAGTTAAATTACTAAGTGTGCTTTGAGTCACAATTTTAAATTTAAACATGAATTTACACAAAATATAAATGAAATATCAATTTTGTAAAATTGATGTATATCAATGTTAAAACAATTGTAAAAAATGAAGAACCTTAAAAGTCTTGAATTGTCTCTTGAATTATACAGTATATTGATTCACTTCCTTAAGGTGAATTAGCTCATTATCAGGTAAGTTAAAGTTGGAATCAGCATATGGAGTCACTAAATTACTGCCAATATTTTAAAAGTTGTTGAGAGGCAAGACAAGACACAAGAATGATTCAAGAATGTTTATTTATATACATATATATATATATATATATATATATATATATATATATTATAGTTCAGACCAAAAGTTTGGACACACCTTCTCATTCAAAGAGTTTTCTTTATTTTCATGACTATGAAAATTGTAGAGTCACACTGAAGGCATCAAGGGTTATTTGACCAAGAAGGAGAGTGATGGGGTGCTGCGCCAGATGACCTGGCCTCCACAGTCACCGGACCTGAACCCAATCCAGATGGTTTAGGGGTGAGCTGGACCGCAGACAGAAGGCAAAAGGGCCAAAAAGTGCTAAGCATCTCTCGGGGAACTCCTTCAAGACTGTTGGAAGACCATTTCAGGTGAATACCTCTTGAAGCTCATCAAGAGAAAGCCAAGAGTGTGCAAAGCAGTAATCAAAGCAAAAGGTGGCTACTTTGAGGAACCTACAATATGACATATTTTCAGTTGTTTCACACTTTTTTGTTATGTATATAATTACATATATAATACCGCATGTGTTAATTCATAGTTTTGATGCCTTCAGTGTGAATCTACAATTTTCATAGTCATGAAAATAAAGAAAACCCTTTGAATGAGAAGGTGTGTCCAAACTCTTGGTCTGTACTGTGTATACATGTCATTTTTGTGACAACATCACAACAGCACCAAAGTGAACCCCTTTTCCCTTTTCCATCAGTTGCTGCATGGATAGAACGGCTGTAGGCTTCAACTCTAGAGAAAGAGAGAGCGAGAGACAGAGCGAGATAAATAAGAAACATTTGTTGGAATATATTATATTATATATATATATATATGAAAAGTGAAAGTCCTTGAAGCATGTGGTGCATCTCTTCAATTCGGGCAGGGATCTCCCTTTTTGATTGTTATATGTATCTTGGAAAAGAGAGAGTGTACTTGTTAGAATATTTTGAGATCATGAAAATATCACTGGTGCCTTTTTTAATCCTCTGTCCTACAATGAGCCTAATCGAATCCATAAAATCACTTCATATTGGCCATGCAAAACATGACAGAAACTAACACATGATAGCAATGTATAACTGTATGTGGAATAGACCTGCAGATTAGGCCAAATTATAACAAGCTATTAAAATTGCCAAATGCCTAATTTATCATTGCAAAACAATGCCAAAACAACAAGCTAACAAATACTGCAACTAGGCAGTCAGTGCAGTTTCATTATGAAATATATTTATACATAAATATGGTAAAACAACAACTATTAAGCCAGTATTCACACTAATACATTAAGCTGCAGGTAAATCTTACAAACCTTACAACAACCATGCTCTTGTCATCTGATAAGTTTAATTAATGTGCAGGCTAGATTCACTTATAATACTTCGTCATTAAAACAATTATAATTTATGAAATCAGAGCCACGAATTAACGTCGTAGTAATTAATAAAACTAGCTCACAAATTCTGAATTTGGTGGGAATTAATTATTAATTCATAGGTAGCAGTTCTCACTATGTAAAATTTGCACCGTTTAAACGTTATAAAATAAAACTTAATTAAATATCGATACTCACCGTCTGGTTGCTGTCCACGTCGTCCATCTTTAATTAGTGTTGATTCAGTACAGTAGGTGGACTTGTCACAAAAATACTAGGGTCCTAAAGCTGCGGTCACAGAATTGCGGTCCTGTAACTGTAGCCTCCGGTTGTGCAGGAATACCCTTCTCAAAAAAGACAGTATAAGAGTTAAGAGTGCAACTAATGGAAACACTAATCACTGTTATGGTGTCACACATTAGAGTTAAACCTCTGTTAATTCTCAATACAAACTTTTGTAGATGTCTAACAGAAATAAAGTCAGTCTGGTTAGTAATAAGTGAAGCTGGTAAAGCTGTTTGTGGAGTTGTTTAATCCTCCTCTGGTGAGATCTCCAGAGATGTAATGTCTTCTTTTATCTTCAATTGATTTCATTAAGGTTGTAGCTGAAGTCAGTTGTAGTTCTTGTGTTTCTGCTCATCTCTTTTTCTGTTCTTTTCTTTCCTTCAGTGATTCAGCTTGTTAACCGGCTTAAGGCTGAAATACTTTATATTTAATACATTATATTTAATACACACAGATAATACACACGTGTGGCATTGCTATGGCCTGCTTGTGGCTCAAATCTGGCAAACAGGAGCGGTCCGCCCAAGGGCCATCATTCCACGCTGCATGTGGGCCAGATCATCTTTCCATGGGTGCCAGATGTGGGCCGGATCTGGGCCGACAAAATGTTGCTATGTGGGTAAACTGTCATGTAATTCGCACTCCACAACAGCAGGTGACTTCCTTGGCACCGCCACCGACATGGAAAGAGAAGAGAAGAAGAAACACTAGCATGGGGGATGTTTTGAACACGACGAGTGGTCAGTTTGCAGTCGTTGCTGGTGAAAAATCAGCCTTGAACACATCCTCATTCTAGCATTTAATGGTAAGAAAGGGTCTAGCCTTGAAGCCTCAAAAGGACAGATCCTCATTAGACTACAGCCTTCCATATAAGAAGCACCTATAGGGGTGATTACTTATTCCTGACATCCTCATGGGTCAATTAGTGAATTGAACTGTGCTTCAAGATGGCTTAATCTGATCTGTTTAACAGGTAACAGGCTCGAAGACAGAGAAGTGAGTGTCAGTTTGAGGAGTGAGCACCCACTGCACTTGCTGCTGCGCTTCCTGTTTCAGGTTGTTTGAGTTCATTTGAGTGTTTACAGACTCTTTTTGTTGGCTTTTGAAGCTGATAACATGAGGTTGAATGTACAATACACAAACTAAGTATGTCTCTGCCTAGAGTTTTTAAGTGTGACTGAAAGACTTTGTGTAAAAGACCATTGCGAAATGAAACCACTTCCTGTGTAGCCTGAACACTTTTGAAGATGCTAATACATTTTCAAAGACAACACCTCATCTGTGAAGACATACTGTCCGATACAGTGGATAATGAATTTAGAGGATATTTATGCAAATGTTGAACACAGAGATATTGGGATCACAAATGGAGCTCAAACTCAGAGTCACGGCCGGGATGAAAGAAAAGATCTAAAACACAGTAAGAAGAAAAATACTATAAAGCAGAAATGGTTTTGTAGATAGTGTTGCAAATTTGTTTTCAAGCATTTTTTATTTTCCCTTCACTTGGTTTATAAAATAGTAGACACAAGGTTAATTGTTTTGGTTGCACAGTTTTCAGACTCAGGAATGGTGTCTGTTCTGTGCAAAGAATGCCAACTCTGTCACTCCGGAATGGGTGCAAGTCTGTAACAGAAGCGGGAGTGACAGTGGAAGAGCTGCTTTTTGTTATAAGTGGGTTTCAATCATATAATTGTAGCTTTGCGGATGAATAAGGTTGTCGTCATGTTTTTATAATCAGACTCCCTTGTTAATCAGTTGACTGTGAGCAGGATATGCACTGTAAAACTTAAAGTAACTTAACTCAAACGGTTTGAGTAAACAGATATCCTTAAAAACCTGACAAATTAGGTTTATATATTTAAATTTGGTTTACTCAAACCATTTTGTTTTGTACTTGAAGATTTTTTTTTTTAATTGAAGGATTTATTTCGTACTTTAAAGATTTTAGTTTGTACATAGAGGATATTTTTGTCATTGAAGAAATAGGTTTCTTTGTATATGTAAAACGTACTGTATTTGTTTGATAGCTACGTTTTTTATTTGCAGAACAAAATGCATTAGTTTGTGAGTGATGTTTTGTATTTGCAAACCACACAGTGAGCAGAATATGCACTGTAAAACCAGACAAATAACTTGACTCAAACCGTTTAAGTAAACAGATATCTTTAAAAACCTGACAAATTCGGTTTACTCAAACCATTTGAGGCAACCGATTGCCTTAAACCATTTAAGTTTTAAAACTAATAGTTGTGAGTATTCTGAACTTAATTCAGTTGAGTTCACTGAAAGAAGACAAAACATTACAATTAAATAATTAAGTGATTAATTTAGTGATAACTAATCAGAGGTGGGTAATCCAGGAGCCAGAAAGTAAACCTCCTGCCATATTTTTGCTCCACCCATGAACTCAGCAGCTGATTTCATCAGAGGAGGAAACAAGTCATTCCTTTCAAGTCACAAACGAGTCTTGAGTCAAATCCCAAGTCCTCAAAGAGTTAAAGTTAATGAGATAATTAAGTGGCTAATTAAATGATGATTGTGCATTAATGATTAACACCTGCTGTTATTGAGAATTACAGAGGATCAGATGTTGATGTTTTATTGGTTACAATTATGCCACCATCATTGAGATCAGTGTTTGGTTTAGTGGGGCTCTTGACCCTTGACTTGTTACGACAGATCTCTCTCTGTGGCTCTGCATGTGGTGTTGTGAAAAAATAGTTTTGTGAATAACATTGAGCTGGTTTGATTATCATTCAAGCAATGTCTTTTCTTATTTTTCACATTTATAGGTTTTGAATAATCACAGTGAAACGACAGCATACACCAAAAGAGCGTTGTTCTAATATAAACAGGGAGTTAACTTTAAATTTGCTTGCTTTTTAGACACACACACATATATTAAGAACCAGCATATGAATCTCTACAATGGAGACAATCAACAAAATGCTTCATGTTGCAATACATAAAAGACCTCCATAATGCACTGCAGTAAGAATAATTATTTTCACCACTGTTGAGGATCATGGCTAAATGCCTAATCTCAACCTGCATTTTTAGGTTTTTTCTTTTTACATTCCTTAATATTGAAGCATTATGGTGGCATTTATGTAATGAGATTTCTCTCTTATTTGTGAAAGTGACATACAGTTAATCATGGTGACTCAAACTCAGAATTCATACTCTACATTTATCCCATCCAAAGTGCACACACAGAGCAGTTAACAGACAGCAGTCCCCTCTAACCACTAAGAAACAAATTATTTTATTTAAAATTATAATCAATAAATTTAAATCAAGATCACAATGTCATCAAAAGCATAAATTACCTGCTAGATCAAGATTTGTATCAGCATTGCCCAAACATTTTCTGTAAAACAATAATGCAATTGCTTAGACACAAATTTACAGAAAATGCTTAAAGGCTCAAGATCTCAACTGAAGCAAATACTCACCACAATTATGGTGGCACAGTTTTTTTCTTCCAGTTGATTTCATCCAAGGCTGTGGTTAAAGTCAGTTGTAGTTCTTGTGTTTCTCTTTTCTTCAGTGATGTTGATTGTTAAAAGCAGGTGTTCATCACTAATGCACAATCTTAATTTAATTAGTTACTTAATTATCTCATTAAATTTAACTCTTTGAGGACTTGGGATTTGACTCAAGACTAGTTTGTGACTTGGAAGGAATGACTTGGTTCCTCCTCTGGTGAGGGGAGGCATGTAACAATACTCATAAAACAAAAAAGGCATGTCTATTTAGACGTAGTAATTTTTTATAAAAATGAATTGTAAATAATTGACACTTGTTTCTTTTGTTCGTGTTTGTCAGGAGGAAGTAGATGTTTGGTGTTGATCTCAGTGGGTCTCGGGGTCATTTGTGTTCTTCTGCTGGTCTCCATCATACTGCTGTACATCACCATCACAGCAGAGAGAGACATGACAAAGAGTTACAAGAACACCGTTGAAGAGTTCAATCAAACCATCAACAGCTTACAGCACAATAACAGTGATCTAATGACTGAAAAAAAAAAACTGCAGAAGAACTTCAACTCTTTGAGTCAGAAGAACCTGGTGTTGGAGACCAAAGTCAAAGATCTCTCTGCTGAGAAAAAACAGAGAGATTTTGACTCTTTGAATAAGAAGGGCCTAGTTAATTTGTTCATGTCCACTGAGTTGAAGAGCTGGTCTGACAGCAGACAGTACTGCAGGGATCGTGGAGCTGATCTGGTCATTATCAACACTGAAGAGAAGCAGGTGAGTTTGTGTGAGAGTCTGTTAATGAATGAGAGCAATCACACTTATTCCTGTTGTTCTTCACACAGAGGTTCATATCTTCATTAGTCAGTGAGAGAGTGTGGATTGGTTTGTCTGACAGAGAGAACGAGGGCAACATGAGATGGGTGGATAATTCACCACTGAAACAAGGGTAAGAGCTAAACATCACTGTGTGTTTATTTTAGTCTTTGATTCTCATTATAAAATCACAACCTTCAGAATAAAGCAGAAGAGAAAACTCTTCCACAAACAACACAATCACAATAAAAGACATTTTACTGTAAATTATATAAAGAAAACTCTTCTTCTCTTTTACTTGTCGCTTCTGCTCCAGCTTCTGTACTACTTTAGTTTACTCTTGAAACATACTATTATACTGAGTATTGTTGATTTTCATAAATTTGTGCTCCTGGAAATCTGAACATTTGATACATTTTGTTCAGGTTTTGGTTCAAAGGTGAGCCAAACAACGCTAACAATGAGGACTGTATTGAAATGAATGTTAATAGAGAGAAGCTGGTATGGTCACCACTGAACAGCTGGAATGATCTTTCATTCTCTGAGAAGAAAAAGGGGATTTGTGAGAAATAGGTTTCAACCCATCTTCTGGTTGTGCTTTTCTTTTCTAATATAATAATTCTTATTGTAAGCGCATAAGTTCTGATTGAGGTATGTGCCTTTATAACAAATATAAGAACAGCTGGATTTTATTTTTTTTTTTTTAAAGACTATGCAAAAATGTAATTATTTTCTTATGGCTATAATAATCTTTATTTCTCATGATGTAAATTCAGGTGATCTGGGACACAAAACCTCTGATGTGTTCATGTTTTTCTCCATCACAAGCAGCTTTATATTAATATAATCTTAGTTCAGCTGTTATCATGATCTCATTTGTTGATCTGAAGAGTTGAGGAGACAATCACAGTAAACTACAGAAGTCTAAAGTGTCCAGATTACTCTGATTCATCTTCTTATTCTGATATTGAGTGTCATTAATTGATTTCTCTCTGAATAAATTTGGCAGTTGCCATAGTAAACTACATTGTTATTTTTCATTTTATATTTCATTCTTATCTGCTTAATTTCTGTATGGAGAGATATTCTCCAATTCAGCAGGAGGCAGCAGGGAGCAGGTTTATCAGACTGAAGTGTTGAGCTCCAAAGTGATGCTCAAGTCTTTTTCAGCCAAAATGTAGATATTTGTGTTTCAATCTTCCACAGTGTATGCATTATTATTGTAGTTTCGTAGATTTAGACCTTACATTAATTCCAGCTAGTGATGGGAAAAACGACCCTTTGAAGCTTCAAATAAACTGAACCAACTGCTTCGCAAAACAATTAACGCAAATTAAGCGCTATTAACTACATGCTGGAAACGCCTGCTGGTCAAAACTGTATGAATGTAACAAACTCATGACAAAAAACATGCAGAAGACAGCTTTTACAAAACCATTGTTAGTGCTTTATTAAAAGTATAATATATTTAAATGCAATTAAAATAAAATCCCATTAAAGTGTTTTTTAAATTTAATTTTTTTTTTTGCATGGCCTGATTTGTCTGTTTTGTAGAGAGCTTGTCTAAACAGGGCTATAAGAGCCTCTTAAATACTGCGCATTTTAATTAAACAAATGTCTCATTGAAATGTCTGCAAATTTCATATCATATCATAGTCCTATATCATATAAATTGACTACGCAGAGAGCTTCAGTATTTCTTGCACATACACTGAAAGCATCAGTGAATAAAAAAAGTTCTCTTACTGCTGCCTGTTTTCATTATTCAACTCCAATGCTTTTGAATCAGAAGACATGGTGTTGGACACTAGATTCAGGAGCTGTTTTCACATGCTGTCTGATGAGTCTCCTGTTGCTGTTTCTCTGATCTGGAAAGAATCTTCTGAACTTCCTTCAACCAGATCTAAGTTCGGAGTAACACATTTCAGTAATATTATATGTCATTTTTTTTAAACTGTATATTTATTCATTCTTAGCAGAAAGAAAAAGAGAAATAAATAAACAGATTGCACGCTAAACATGACCGGAGGTGAATACTCCAGGGGTCAGAAAGTAAAAGTCCTGCCATATGTTTATTCCACTCATGAACTCAGCAGCTGATTTCATCAGAGGAGGAATCAAGTCATTCCTTTCAAGTCACAAACTAGTCTCAAGTTAAATCCCAAATCCTCAAAGAGTTAAAGTTAATGAGATAATTAAGTGACTAATTAAATGATGATTGTGCATTAATGATGAACACCTGCTGTTATTGAGAATTACAGAGGATCAGATGTTGATGTTTTATTGGTTAAAATGATGCCACCATCATGGAGATCAGTGTTTGTTTAGTTGGGCTCTTCAACCATGATTTGTTGTGCTTGGTCTCTCTCTGTAATCCTGCATGTGGTGTTGTAGAGACGAGAGATCAATGATATACAATAAACATATTGGGAGTGAAAGCTGGTGTCATTATCTTTAAAAGAATGTGATTTTTCATAACTTTAGATTTTGAATAATTGTCCCATTGAAACTACAACACGCAAAAAGTGTACTACAGCATTTACAGCGACTAGACTTTAAATCTATGTAACACATACACAAATTTGAACTCCAGTGCTTGCTTTTTAGACACAGACAGATATCCAGAACCAGCATGTGAATCAATGGTCACAATCAACAAAATGCGTCATGTTGCAATACATGAAAAACTCCCATAATGCACTGTAGTATGAATAATTATTTTCACCACTGTTGAGGATCATATGATAAATGATCATGACTAAATGCATAATCCTAAACAGGTTTTTTTTTTTTTTTGCCCTCTTAATATACAAGTACTGTGGTAGCAATATATAATAAAATATCACTGTTTTTTTTTAAGAACAATACATTTGAATCAAGATCAGACAATCATCAAAAGCATAAGTTACCTGCTAGTTTGCTTCAGCATTGCACAAATATGTGTTGTATAGATGCAAACTTATCAAAACTGTTAAAAGGCTCAAGAGCCCAAATGAAGCAAATACTGACCACAAGTATGGTGAAAAAGTTATTTTTTATTTTCCTTCCAACTGATTTCATCCAAGGCTGTGCTGAAAGTCAGTTATAGCTCCTGTGTTTCTCTTTTCTTCAGTGATGCTGATTGTAAAAAACAGGTGTTCATCACTAATACACAATCTTTATTTAATTAGTCCCTTAATTATCTCATTAACTTTAACTCTTTGAGGACTTGGGATTTAACTTGAGACATGTTTGTGACTTGAAAGGAATGACTTGATTCCTCCTCTGATGAAATCAGCTGCTGAGTTCATGGGTGGAATAAACATATGGCAGGACTTTTACTTTCTGACCCCTGGAGTGTCCGCCTCTGAATGTGACCAGCGAAATTTGACAGCTATCAAACCACACCTGATTTTTTTTTTTAACCCTTTTCAGAAAATATTATCATCATTAGCTCTATTTAAAATTACTCTAGTCATTTCTTCCAAAGCTCACAGATCGTCTTTGAAGACAGAGTCAAGACATAGAGGTCATTCTGTGTCAACTCAACCAGAAGAAAATTTTTTGTCTTTTTTTTTTCTGGTAAAGAAAAAAAAAGAAAAAAAAAACATACATGAAGTACGTTGACATGAAAATTTTTTGTAGCTTCATTTGTATGGGCCTATTTCTAGGGATTTCAGTGTGGCTCTTTGTCCAAATTTTTGAATATTACTTTTTTTTTTTTCAGTGGTCAAATACCAAATGTGGGTCACTTAACATACAACTGATATATAATGCCTTTAAAGGGGAACGTATGAAAACACTTTTTAAAAGCCCTATATTTTCTAAATACAACAGTGGATTGAAGGTTGGTTTTAAATGTTGTATCAAATAATTTGAAGTGAATTTTTATTGATATTTGATGTTTTTTACTGACACAAACCGGTGATGGGATGAAGTTTGTTAAAACATGACTGTCATGGTTTTTGTTGGTCAGAAGTTTATTTTTGCATAAAGAGTTCTGATCCTAATGATTCAGAGTAGAAATAAACTTAATAAAGAAACTCAAGTATTGCCTCATGTTCCACTGCACCTAATGATTTGTACTTTTGGAAATGAAATCACTTCCTGTGTAGGTTCAGGGTTTTAAATTATAAAGCAAAATGTTAAAAATCACATTTCATGAAGACACAGAGACTAATAGAGATCAAGACCATTTCTCAAAATGCCAAAATGTCAATAATAAAATTCATTGAGGACACATCTGGACCTCAAACACAGAGTCACAGGCAGGATGACTCTGCACAAATGCAGTAAGCAGAAGGTTTCTTTTGAAGCAGAGATGCTGTCAGTAAGGTTTGAGGAACTAACAACTGTTACACAATTTCAGTCACTGTTTACCATAAACACAGTTTCTGATTTTAAATTAAGTGTATTAACATTTTAACTTGATTATTTTAAGCATACCCTTAGCAAAAAGTAGTATACTTTAAGTTTATTTTATTAAGTTTACTTAAGTAAAGTTCAAGTATACTTTTAAGTATACTTTATGTAACAAGTATACAAAGTGTTCTAGTAGTATACTTGTAAGTGTACTGTTTCAATACTCCTTGGGACTAAATAGGCCAACTTTCTAGTATATAAAATATACTTTAAGAATAACAGTAGCAAACTTTGAGTACACAACTAGTTTACCTCTATGTTTGTAGTTTGTACTGCAATTACAATAAAAATGAACTTGATTTGCTGATAGTTTACTAATTAAATACTTTGTACACTTATACTGCAAGTATACTCATAAGTTTTCTTTAAGTGAAATTGATATCAACTTTAAGACTACTATGTCCCTATTTAGGTTTGAATTTGTATACATTTTGTTACATGAATATCTGAGCATCCAAAACATACAAAGACGTCTCAAACATTGATGTCTAAATCCAACGACTGTTTGACGTCAAGCTACAATGGATTTTGGCTGGAATAACCCCCCCCCCCCCCCCCAACAAAAAAAAGGAAAAAACACGTATTACCAGCTTCACTTATTACTAACCAGTTTGACTTTGTTTCTGTCAGACGTCTACAGAAGTTATTTTTGAGAATTAACAAAGATTTAGATGTTTATGTTTTATTTGAAAATGTTTGGTCACCATTATTGTGATCAGTGTTTGCTTTAGTTGGGTAGTTTGACTCTTGGCTTAGTAAGATTGTGGTTTTTGTAATAGTGTTTACCAAAACACATAATTTGTTATAAAAGGAGCCATAAACAATGATGAGGTGATATAGTTTTCATCCTCATGAAGAAAAATGATTGAGGAAAGTTTTTTTTTTTTTTTTTTACCATCATTGACCCGAAGAGGTTATTTATTATTAATGAACAATATTCAAGAGATAATACTTTCTTCCCTCAGATTAGACATTCTGATTTTAATTTTTAAATACATTATGTAAAAAATATTGTTGTAGTGTGGTGCTTATTCCAACCAAAATTCATCGTCTGTCTGATGTCGGAGTTTGACATCAAACAAAGTTGGGTTTGGTTGGCTTTAATTTTCAACCAAAATAAGACGTCTGACTGATGTTGGATTAGTTGGAGTCCAGCGTCTTCCTGACGTCACATTGATGTACTGCGCCTGCTGGGTGGTGTTTCTTTTTCTTCTTCACTTGTGTATTTTTGAAAATTTTGTACAGAAGATGCATACTACCCTCTACCATAAAACAATGAAAACACAGATTCAAGGAGTATAGCTCAAATATATTTAGACTTTTTGTAAGTATAAGTCAAGTATACTTAAATGTAATTAAGTATATTTCTGAGAAGTACATAAAGATCATTTCTGAGAAGTACATAAAAAGTTAACTAAAAGTATTCTTTCCTATTTTTAGTTTAAAAGAAGTATACTAATAGCACACTTGAATAAACTTTATTTTTCGTAAGGGGTAATCATATGTTTTTGAATTCCTATTTAACTTCATAGGAATTCCAGATGTTTGACATTATAAATAAACATAGACTTTACCTACAGGTTGATTTGTTATGTTATCTAATAATATTCAGTGAATAGTTATCAGCTGATATGTATGTTTTGTTCATGGAGCTGATCTGGTCATTATCAACACTGAAGAGAAGCAGGTGAGTTTGTGTGAGAGTCTGTTAATGAATGAGAGCAATCACACTTATTCCTGTTGTTCTTCACACAGAGGTTCATATCTTCATTAGTCAGTGAGAGAGCGTGGATTGGTTTGTCTGATACAGAGAACGAGGGCGTCATGAAATGGGTGGATAATTCACCACTGAAACAAGGGTAAGAGCTAAAACACTCACAGAAAATTTCTTTTTTATGAGCCCACGACAACCTTCAGAAGACACAGTCATGACAACAACCACAGGTTCTGTAGAACTTCCCTATTAAGATGAACCAGCTCGTAAACTTCCAGTGAAGCTCATTAGATGTTGTGGTATATAGAGACCTCACAGAAACCACTTCTGCCTCCTTCTCTTCAGAAACTGAGAAACTAAATAATTGCAACACCAAAACGTGACATTAACATAGTTTCAGGTTATTTTAAAACAAATAATTTTATATGCTGATCCTGTTCTTACAAAAAATTAATATTGGTTTTGCTACACTAATCATAGTTTAACTATGGTAATTACGTCCAGACACCAGCAGCCTGGAAGGGTAAATGATTGAAATACTTAGCTAGTAAAGCAAAAATTTAAAAAGTTAATTATTAATGTTATAACAATTAAATAATGCATTGAATATTTTGGAAAAAAAAAAAAAAAATTCAGCCAACACAGACTTGCAGCTGTAGTTATATCACTGTCTTTGTCCATTGAGCCATGTATTCTCTATAGGTTTTCAATGGGGCACAAAACATTTAATGTGCAATTTAGTTCAATTTACTTTCATCTTCTGGGATATTCTGCTTGTCTGTAAATAGTAGCCTATGTGTAATATTATTAATATTAATGCATTGAAGACATGAGAAAATCAAGGAAGAAAACAAAATGTGAAGCATCTCATATGTCAGTGTCAGTTTAAAAACTATCTTTCTGCTCACTGTTAAAAGGTTCATACACTTGGGGCGCTGAAGACAATTCTCACACTGGGATTAATATGATTCAATAGAGAATTTGTACACCTGTAGGAACTGATTACAGCAAAAATTCAGTTTATTTCTCAGTTCAGTTTTAACCAGGGTTGGGAATGTTCATTGGAAATGTTTGAGGTTATTGACTGAAAAACAACAGCAGAACATCTTCTGCTCATTGACTCGAAACTGGAGGCCAGAGTCAAAGATCTGACTTCAAGAAAGACCAGTTACAGAGAGAAGGGTCCAGTTTATTTCTTCATGTCCACTGAGTTGAGCTGGTCTGACAGCAGACAGTACTGCAGGGATCGTGGAGCTGATCTGGTCATTATCAACACTGAAGAGAAGCAGGTGAGTCTGTTAATGAATGAGAGCAATCACACTTATTCCTGTGTTTATTCACACAAAGGTGAAGAAATGGTCAATGCAGGTGCTGTTCAAGAGAGAAACTTTAATTATTTCTCATGATCTGAGCCTAAGGATTTAGACATTTTTATATGATGGCCAAACAAATAATAGGGTTGTCTGTGGTTTCAAAAGTCGTTGTGGGTGTATGGCCTGTATGAGTGTGAGATTTCCCGGCCTCAAGTGGTGTCCCATTCCAGCCCTGCGTCACGTCCTTCAGTCCCATTCACGAATTACTACTGGAGTGACCATGATCTCCACCAGAGGGCACTCCATCCATGAATTTTGATATTTACCCAGGACTCCATTTCCCACAATCCTCTGTCGGACTCATAAGTCACCTGTCTCTCATCATCTAATCAAATCGTTCACTCATTCACTAATCCCTATATGGTGTATGAAAGTTGAGTGCACTTTTTTTTTATCATCAAAGAGTGAACAAAACAAGTGAGAGAATTCGGACACGACTACACAGCATGCCCCAGAGTCTGCAGAAAATTAACATATGCCTACCCATCTGAAATATTGGTATTTTGTTTCCTTTATGAATTGTGCCACTGTTCACTTGTCACGTTTATTGTATTACTTGATTTTAAAACTAAATGAAAAAAAAAATGAAAAAAAAAAAAACACTGTCATGTTGTTATTATTATTATTATTATTATTATATGTAAAAGATAAAATAGAATAAAAACAACAGTGACATTTATTTGAACATAAAATATAAAGATAACATAGCATACGAATATAAGTATATTACAAATGAAAAGTGATTGAGAACCTACACAAGTGTATGAATATAGCTACGTTATTTTAAAACATTATTTTGGCTGGTTTCCAGTCAGTATCGAGTATCAAAATGTACTCCGTTTTGTTAATTTTCGTTCTGGTGAAACTTATTTTCCTGAGGAGAAGAAAACATACATTTTCAAAAAGAGCAACCGCTTCAATGCGTGCTTTGTTAGCTCAAAGATGCCACCTCTTGGTAAGATATTAGACGACATACATTCAGCTCTTAACCAAAATAACTTATGACGATGAGCTTCCAGTTCCTGTAAGAAAGACCTATCCAGTAACCAATGTTTTCTTATAAAAATTGGGAGAACAAATTTGACATGTTATATGATCTTATGTTGACCTACAGTCAAACCAAAAATTATTCGGACACTAGATATACATATGTGGCAGAGAGGAGGACACTAGGACCTGGGGAAGAATTGGGTGAGGCATGACTGGTAGGGGTGCTAGAACTAATTGTCACACAAACAAGACCAGGTGAAACAACTTATTTAAGATAAGCCAAACGATCAGAAGATGAGAAGGTGAACAGGAAGCTGGGCTCTTTGTTTGTTCAGGGGGCGAGCTGATTCAGTGCATAACGCAAACTGCTAAAACAAGGTAGTAACTGCTTTTATGGTTTTGGTTAGTATTTTTTTTTAAGTATAATGCTATGATCCTTGTTTGTTTGCAGCATTTTGATTCATCATGAGCGGGGCTGATTACTGATGCATTATTGGAAGGCACAAGCTACTAAAACAAGGTATTAATATAGTTAATTGTTTCTTTTTTAGAAATGTACTAACGTGCATTTTTATTGTAGGACTGGCACCGATTGTTATCTGTTTAATTTAGAGTTGGTTTCTTACTACTTATTTTATATGAGGTTTTATTAAGTTCTTGAACTCAACTGAAAGTGTGTTTTAAGTGTGACAAATGAATGACGAGTGAGTCTCTCTTTGTTAACCTTTGTGGGGTAATGACCTAGCATAGTGCTCATGAGAATGAGGAATTGCTGAGTTGGTTGTTAAAGGTGTTTTGTTTGTTTTGTTTTCCCAGGCGGTTGCACTCGAGGGACAGTGGGCGCACGTGTGGTGTTTCCTTTTATTGGATGCAGTGGTTTGGTGTGAGGGTGTCACATAGGTAAATGCTGTGGTGATGTAGTGGTTTGTTTTGTAGTATTAAGTCTTCACTCCACTTGTACCTCTGTGTACTGCCTGGGTTGGTTTATTTTGTTTTTTCGATTGTGTTTTTTATGCCTATAAGGGACTTGTGAAATAAAACTGCTCCGTAAAAGCGTTTATACCTGAAGTCCTCACTGCTGGTTTATTCTGTAAGCTCATTAACTGGGCAAGGTTACACACACACACACATATATATATATATATATATATATATATATATATATATATATATATATATATATATATATATATATTTATTACATTTATTCATTTAGCAGTTCTGCCTTACTTTTTGCCTCCAGCTAGAGCGGTGACCGTTATTGATGGTTCCCATGGAGACGCGTCATCATTGCTATCTGCTTTTATTTACTAATTTTATTCAAAAGTTCACAAATTTGTTAGCTATAGCAGGACATATCTAATATTCCGATTGTCAAATATGTGCAAGTGGATGTGTTTTGTTGTTCAAACACCTTTATACCGCTCGCATTAGTTGAGCTGTATGTGCAACGTATTAAGTATCTAACGTTACCTTATTAAAGTACCTAAAAAAAATATATACATTATTTCACTTCCGGCTCAATTTGAGATTATTATTTTTATCATTTTTTTGTTCTTTTTCCATGAGTTTGCAAAGTGACGAAAAATGAGTCAAAGCATAAAATGTGATGTTAATAAAATACATTTTAACAGTTAAACTTAAAGCCTGGTTTATTAGAAAATTATTTTTATTTTTTTCATGAGATAGCACACAAAAAAAAATCAATTAAGAAAGCTTCTCTGCTGGCTAGTGCTTAAACACTTCATTTTAACTACTGTGTCATTATGACATAAATGGCCATTTACATTAAGTAGCCTAAATCAGTAAATGTATCACAATGTATTTCTAATACAGGAACGGTGTTCTGAAAAATTCGGTTTCTGAGATTTTCGGTGACACTGAATATACGTGAATATTCATGAGTTTCCTGTTTTGCGTTAAAGCGATACTAAATATTAGTAGCTAAGTTTTCACCGGATCACAAAAACTGTTCAACAGGTTCAACAAGGTCTTGCGTCTCTCAACTTTCTCCTCACAATATCCCACAGATTCTCTATGGGGTTCAGGTCAGGAGAGTTGGCAGGCCAATTGAGCACAGTAATAACATGGTCAGTAAACCATTTACCAGTGGTTTTGGCACTGTGAGAAGGTGCCAGGTCATTCTGAAAAACGAAATCTTCATCTCCATAAAGTTTTTCAGCAGATGGAAGCATGAAGTGCTCCAAAATCTCCTGATAAATAGCTGCATTGACCCTGCCCTTGATAAAACACAGTGGACCAACATCAGCAGCTGACATGGCACCCCAGACCATCACTGACTGTGGGTACTTGACACTGGACTTCAGGCATTTTGGCATTTCCTTCTCCCCAGTCTTTCTCCAGACTCTGGCACCTTGATTTCCGAATGACATGCAAAATTAGCTTTCATCCGAAAAAAGTACTTGGGACCACTGAGCAACAGTCCAGTGCTGCTTCTCTGTAGCCCATTTCCTGCACACGCCTGTGCACGGTGGCTCTGGATGTTTCTACTCCAGACTCAGTCCACTGCTTCCGCAGGTCCCCCAAGGTCTGGAATCGGTCCTTCTCCACAATCTTCCTCAGGGTCCGGTCACCTCTTCTCGTTGTGCAGCGTTTTTTGCCACACTTTTTCCTTCCCACAGACTTCCCACTGAGGTGCCTTGATACAGCACTCTGGGAACAGCCTATTCATTCAGAAATTTCTTTCTGTGTCTTACCCTCTCGCTTGAGGGTGTCAATGATGGCCTTCTGGACAGCAGTCAGGTCGGTAGTCTTACCCATGATTGCGGTTTTGAGTAATGAACCAGGCTGGGAGTTTTTAAAAGCCTCAGGAATCTTTTGCAGGTGTTTAGAGTTAATTAGTTGATTCAGATGATTAGGTTAATAGCTTGTTTAGAGAATCTTTTCATGATATGCTAATTTTTTGAGATATGAATATATTGTAAAATTAATAAAACAGCATTTCAGAATCATGAAAATAATATAATTTGGCGATAATAAAATATAAATGAATTTCTATTATAGTACCTGCCAAAAGTTTGGAAACATTAACATAAATTAATGATTTTGAAATAAATCTCTTCTGCTCATCAAGGCTGCATTTATTTGATCAAAATATTGTAAAATATTACTACAAATAAAAAAGTGGAAATATGTTAAGATTTTCTATTTTATTATAAAATGTAATGTTATTCCCATGATTCAAAGCAGTTTTCTCCATTACACCAGTTTTCAGTTTCACATGGTCCTTTAGAAGCCATTACAATTTACAATAAAGTGCTCTAGCTTTACAAAAGGAATATTCAACAACTTCTGTAAAAATGAATACAAATAAAATATACACACAAATATACAAATGCTGTTTTACAGGAATTGCAAAGTGTAATCTCTTACTGCAACGTAAATTATTTTACATACTACTAATATACTTACAACTGTAAGCTTTTGGTACTATTCTGTAACAAAAGAGGTGCATCAACTTCTGAATGAAACTACAACAGTCCACTGTGAAAATAAAAACTAACTGCGTAGCCTCTAACACTGGCCTATCATTCGCCATCCTCATCCCTCTCTCAAAATTATTTGCCGCCACTGTCATGTAACACACCGGGTAACTGCTTCGCGCGGTCTTTGGCGCTTATTTTTGTTGGCAGATGAGAATGATTTGCGTCCTTCACCCTGGTTTCACCGCGGGCTTCACAGATGATGTTCACGTCGCGCAATTAGTCACTTCATAAGGTTCCCATTGGGAAATAATGGCAATTTACTTGTGTGAAGTAAACTCAACATTTTTCAAATTTCTGCTAAGATATATGTGACTTTTTTTGCAACGAAAATTATTATTATGAAATCATGCTACCTCCGCATATTTTTCTTCCTGAAATCGGCAATTTATGCGGCGAAAGTGCGGCGTATTTGAAAAAATGCGACCCCCGCATAAATATGCGGCCCTTGGCTGATTATGCATTAAATCAGGCGATCACATAATCGCGTTTTTCTGGAGGGAGTGATACATTGTATTTTTCAGGATTCTTTGATAAATAGAAAGTAGGGGTGTAACGGTTCACAAAATTCACGGTTCGGTTCGATACGATACACTGATGTCATGGTTCGGTTCGGTACGTTTTAGATAGAGCAAAATGTAAAAACATCTCAACTTTTCAGAATACCGCAAGCGCACCACGGGTCATGTGACAAGAACTAACCAATCAACTTCATCCTTTCCCGTAACAACGTTGAAAGCTCAGCCAAGATGAAGGAACAGCTGATCATAGTTGTATATGGATTGCAATTTTGAAATAAATTTAGTAGCAGAGCTACTGCAAGCGATTTTTAGAGCTGCAAATCCATTTATCCTTTGCTGAAATTTCAACGTTTCATGGAGAGGGCACGTCATGGTTGCTTAGCAAAGGCAGACACCTTCAATAACCAGCAGACGCCTCCAATAACCAACAGGTTTGGTGTTTGGGTGCACTTTGGATTCCCTGTAAGCTATAATGGTGTACCGGTATCTAAATGCTGCGGGGATAGTTTGTTGCGTGTATGTTTCTCCTTTTTTTCGTCTTTTCCCAGATACTGACACACTAAGGGGATGTCGGCATAAATGAGTTGACATGTTTCAAGTATTCCTGCGGGGTTTTTTTTGTATTCCCGCTGGTGTACCCTATTGTCATGTAGCAGATGCGACATACCGTTGTTTTTTTATCCACCATTCTCTTGCCATCACCATTATAGCTTAAAGGGAATCCAAAGTGCACCCAAACACCAGACCTGTTGGTTATTGGAGGATCTTCTATTTCTGGTCTGTTAAACGCATTGGCTATTTTGCTACGAGCCTTTAGCGCGTACTGAGTGAGCGAGTGCCTGACTGAGCGCCTAACATAAACGTATAACTATAAGTTGGTGTTTTTTTTCTTTTTCGGGAGCGTCAGGGGCGTTGCCTGTTACGGCGTTTGGGTTATTGGGCTACCTTGTTGAACGCATATCATTTCATTTCTTTTTTTTTTTTCAAATATAATTAATTAGTCCAACAAACCGTTCGGTATACATAATGCGTATCGAACCGAAAGCCTCGTACCGAACGGTTCAATACGAATACGCGTATCGTTACACCGCTAATAGAAAGTTCATTGAACAGCATTTATTTGCATGTATCAAATATATTTATTAAATTTGTTAAAGCATTTATTAAATACAAATCTTTTGAAACATTTTAAATGTCTTCACTCACTTTTCAGCACTTTAATGTACAGTATGATGAATTAAATTATTAATTTCATGCGACACTGAAACTTCTCTCTGTAAACAACAACAGATTTATAAACGATTCTAATGATGAATGTTGAATTCCCAAATGCAAATTAAAGTGACACTAGCACAGCTTTGACAGTAAATCGAAACTGAAAACAGACCTGTGTTTTGCCCCACATTCACTACAGCAGCTCCGTCCAAACTGTGAGCATATGGGTTTCTTTATTTTGTGATTTGTAGAATAGGATTTGTGCACCTCAGAATTTGAAATGGTGTTACTCTTGTGTTGTGTTTATGAGAAAGAACGAGTAAATAAAACATTTGCAACTCCTAAAAAAACTTTTGTGACTTCAGTTTTCTGATATGCATGTGCTACTATTTTTACACCTGCAGATTCCACTGTCCCAGGTGATCAGTTTTGCTATAATAATACCTTCACAGAACATGATAGTATTCAGCTATCTGTGCAAAAGCAGAGAGGTCAGTGTGATGTATAGGTACAGCTGTCCAGACCAACATCTGATGTTCTGATGTCTTCAAATGGGATCCCAGAAAACCTGCAATAAAAATAGTACAGTTCAAAATCAATCATATATAACCAATATAACATGGATTCCCATTGCTGTTCCTGGAGATCTTCAGATCTAACCTTGATCTGGCTGTAATTGTCAACTGCTCCTGAGGAGCTGAAAATTTGCAGAAAGGTAGAACTCCAGGAACCGTACCCCTGTATTATAAATTATCACATCTGGTATTAAGTATCAATCCAAGTAAAATTTTAAGATTAGCTAAATAGAAAATATTTGTGGTATAATACTGGGATTCTGTGAGAAGTCCAGTGACCTTGTCATGTTTTCTTTTTCATATAATGTTCATACAATATTAATGATGCAAAATACAGTATAAACCCCCTATAAATTTACAAACCTGATATGGATAAATACAAAAGTGGAAAACCTTGTTTGTTACATAGGAAAGCCTTCCATCGATGCGCTGTGATGTGAATTTGTTGAGAAGTTCCTCCCTACAGTAGAAAAAAAAAGACATCGACAACTATTTTTGACAACTATTTTCAGTGGATTATTATTATTTTTTTTTTTAGGTAAACATGGTAAAAAGATGCCTGAACTGATTAATAATTTAATAGTAGTAGACTAGTAGTATAGTAGTTTGAGTGCAAACAAACAGTAAGAATACAAAGGTAGAAAACGCAGCTAAACAGGACACACAAGTGAGACATGAAGTCAACCTTTTGCAACATCTGCCAGAGTTCTGCTTCCAAATAAATGGTGATATTTTGGTACATGTAATTCAGAGAACAGGTAATCATTGTTAATTTACATATATTACCAACACCGTAACAATAGAAAGCTGGTTAACAATCTGTGAACTTACTTTTTAGGGCAATGATCACAATATAAGGATAATATTTGGCAGACTTGTATGTTCATCTTTAGTTGTCATCATCTGAAGTCATCATGAGTCTTAGAATCTTCTGAAGGCTGGATCCAAACTGGAACTGGCGTAATGTCTAGTAACTTTGAGATGGGCATCCCAAGATAGAAACAGGAAACCAAAAGGAGAAAGATTAGCATAGCTGCTGTTCGTATTATTTCATACAAAAGAGGATTTATTTCATCACATATAACTGTAGTGCACGGTTATGAGATGTGTTATGTGTGAATTATGTTAAATTGTAATTGATCACTGTGATCTAAGCTGAATTTTCTGAATAGTGGTCTTGTGTGTGAATATAGTATTTCTATTTTAAATAGACCCAAAACCTTTGAATGGTAGTGTACACTAAAAGTTTATGTGGCAAAATGGTGTATGGTTCAGTAAGGTCTGCAGCGGCCAGCTGGACAGATATTTGGTAGACGAACACTGAGTAAAGTGCAAAATGATAAACACCTGTGTCTGATTGCAGTAACTGGTGTGGAGAGATCGGATAAAAAGCCACCGACTGAGAGCTTGTGCATGCTTCTCCCAATAACAGGTGGAACCACGCCTGCTCACTACAGCTTAATAGTTTAGTTAAAAAGAAAAGAAAAAAAAACTTTCAGCAATGATGCATTGAATCGATGAAAAGTGAGTGTCTCTTTTTTTTGTTTCAGATAAATGCTGTTTTTTTTTTTTTAATTCTGAAAAACAAAAAAGGTTTGGTGAGCATGAGATGTCTTTTCAAAAACATATCTCACTGAATTTTGAACGATAGTGTATATTTGTGGTTATTATGGTTCAGTGTTCTTTGTAGATGTAGTCTGACAGGACTGTAGCAGGCCATTAGCAATTAAGAATCTAGGAACATAAGCAATTTGTCACAGAGACAACCATATTTATATGCCAGTTTTATTACAAGGAACCAAGCTAAGGAAAAAAAGAAAAAAGAAGAAGAAAATAAAGAAAACTATTTTGTAACGTAACAGAATTTGTTTCTATTTTTTCTTATTTAATATTGCTTACTTCTGGATGTCAAAGCCTTCTTAAAAAAAGAAGCTTTCCCAGTTCTTCTGCCTTCAGAAATTGCTAAATCTTGGAGCTTCCCCTGTTGCTGAAATCAATAGTTTTTGTCAATATTTGTTTACCATGAGAGATTAAAACACATCATTCACTTTATTGTCGCGCTGATGTAAGTGATGTCACCGATTAACGGTTAACTTACAGTTTAACTTTAGGTTAAATAAATGAGCCTATTTCCAATCACCCATTTAAAATAAATAAATAAAACACAGCAAACCTTTCACAGACCTGTCAAGTGCTCTCATGTACACATAAAGATGTAATAGAAATCCCAAACTTTAATAAAGAGCTCCGTCTACGGAGTTGGCCTAATGTTACCTCCTCTGAAAAGGGTAAGATGCTAACGGACCGATTCAAAGAAATTCACCATTTCTATGAAGTAAATTCAACAGAAGCAAGTCAAAAAAAAAAAAAAGCAAGAGAAGTGTATCTGTGTGATTTTAGGGACTAAACTTACAGAAAGCCCTGAAAACCTAAGCAAAAGTCAGTGATTCTCTGCTTGTCAGTTGTTGTGTTGGCGCTCCGTTTCTATGGCAACTCCCTCCGCTCCAGTGTTTGAATGAAACTCGAATGTTCAGCACGCACGCCCATTTCGTCACACGTCACAGTCACGCAGAATTTACATGAATAAACATTTAAAATTAGAACATAACTTGAATAAATAACTTAATTAAATTATTATTAAATAATCTATTATTTTTTAATGATTTATCACATTATGGGGACCAAATGTAAATATAGTAAGTATAGTATAGTAATCCTAATACCATTACATTTTGACCTTGTAGTGACTTGTTTTTTTTGGTCCACATGAGGAAACAAGCTTATAAATCACACAGAATGGAGTGTATTGTATTTCATATAAGGGGTAGTTTTAGTTGTAGGGTGATAGAAAATAGAGACCAGCTAAAACCAGCTTAACCAGCCTGGCCAAGCTGGGAGACCAGCTAAAACCAGCTTAACCAGCCTGGGCAAGCTGGGAGACCAGCTAAAACCAGCTTAACCAGCCTGGCCAAGCTGGGAGACCAGCTAAAACCAGCTTAACCAGCCTGGCCAAGCTGGGAGACCAGCTAAAACCAGCTTAACCAGCCTGGGCAAGCTGGGAGACCAGCTAAAACCAGCTTAACCAGCCTGGGCAAGCTGGGAGACCAGCTAAAACCAGCTTAACCAGCCTGGCCAAGCTGGGAGACCAGCTAAAACCAGCTTAACCAGCCTGGGCAAGCTGGGAGACCAGCTAAAACCAGCTTAACCAGCCTGGGCAAGCTGGGAGACCAGCTAAAACCAGCTTAACCAGCCTGGCCAAGCTGGGAGACCAGCTAAAACCAGCTTAACCAGCCTGGCCAAGCTGGGAGACCAGCTAAAACCAGCTTAACCAGCCTGGTCAAGCTGGGAGACCAGCTAAAACCAGCTTAACCAGCCTGGTCAAGCTGGGAGACCAGCTAAAACCAGCTATTTCCAGCTAAAACCAGCCAACCAGCTTAGGCTGGTTTAAGATGTTTTTTTCAGCAGGGTATATATATATATATATATATATATATATATATATATATATATATATATATATATATATATTCCCAATTAGCTATATTTAAATAAAGTGATAACAATTTAAATGTGTCATACCTAAGAAGGCCTTGAATCATTTTTTTGAGTGTTTTTGAGAAACACCTATAGGGTTGACTACTTGTTCCTCCCATCCCCATGTGTCAATTAGAGAATTGAAATGTCTTTCAAGATGGCTTTATCTGATCTGTTTAATGGGTCAAAGGCTGGAGGACAGAGAAGTGATGAAATGAGGAAGCATCAGTTTGAGTAGTGAGAAACACCCAGTGCACTTGCTGCTGCGCTTCCTGTTTCAGGTTGTTTGAGTACATTTGAGAGTTTAAAGATTATTTTGTCGGCTTTTGAAGCTGATAACATAAGGTTGAATGTACAAAACACAAATTAAGTAGCACGGCTCTGCTGAGAGGTTTTAAGTGTGAAACCACTTCCTGTGTAGCCTTAACACTTTTGAAGATGCTAATAAACTTTCAAAGACAACGGCTCATCTGTGAAGACGTACTGCCCGATACAGTGGATAATGGATTTAGAGGCTATTTATGAAAATGTTGAACGCAGAGATATTGGGAGCACAACTGGAGCTCAAACTCTGAGTCACGGCCGGGATGAAAGTAAAAATCTCAAACACAGTAAGAAAATTACTTGAAAGTAAAAAGGGTTTTGAAGATGGTGTTGTTAATATTGTCATTATGTGGAAATGAGAACCATCACATACAAATATTTATAAGAGTGAAATATCAATGTTTCCATTTTACTTTTACATTTCTATTTACTTTTTCAAAATGTTCTTGTTTGCATATTTTATAATAGCAATTGCAGATGACTTATAAAAACATACTTATATACCATAGAAATGCATGTCCATTACCAAAAACAATAGTAGATTACCATTCAGAGGTTTATCTGAAACTTAATTTCTAATAAAATGAATAGTGATCAGTTATCAGATATTTGTGTGTTTTGTTCATGTTTGTCAGGAGGAAGTAGATGTTTGGTGTTGATCTCAGTGGGTCTCGGGCTCATTTGTGTTCTTCTGCTGGTCTTCATCATACTGCTGTACATCACCATCACAGCAGAGAGAGACCTGATAAAGAGTTACAAGAACACCGTTGAAGAGCTCAATCAAACCATCAACAGCTTACAGGACAAACACACTGATCTAACACAGAAGAACCTGGAGCTGGAGACCAAAGTTAAAAATCTCACTGCTGAGAAAGACCAGCTACAGAGAGATTTTGACTCTTTGAATAAGAAGGGCCTAGTTAATTTCTTCATGTCCACTGAGTTGAAGAACTGGTCTGACAGCAGACAGTACTGCAGGGATCGTGGAGCTGATCTGGTCATTATCAACACTGAAGAGAAGCAGGTGAGTTTGTGTGAGAGTCTGTTAATGAATGAGAGCAATCACACTTATTCCTGTTGTTCTTCACACAGAGGTTCATATCTTCAGTAGTCAAGGAAAGAGTGTGGATTGGTTTGTCTGACACAGAGACCGAGGGCGTCATGAAATGGGTGGATAATTCAACACTGAAACAAGGGTAAGAGCTAAACATCACTGTGTGTTTATTTTAGTCTTTGATTCTCATTATAAAATCCCAACCTTCAGAAGAAAGCAGAAGAGAAAACTCTTCCACAAACAACCACAATTAAATACGGAAGTTTTAAGCGGCCATGCATTATAGTTTTTTAATATATAAATTTATATATATATTATAACGACTGAATTTTCTCTAAGAAATTACAAAACTGTGCAGGTGGCACTACAGACCTGAATATAACTGATGGGTGTTGTACACTATCCACTTTACTGTACGCGGACCTTCCTCGTGATCGCTACAATTTGTGCAGTCTTGTTCATTACTGACATTTAATTAATTCATAAATGTTAAAATTACGGGATTTAACGTTGTAGGCTATTTTTGATGTGCTTCTTTTCTTTATTATTAATCTTTATTGTTAACCATATTGATGAGAAATGTGATGTATATGTAAAGTGCACAGGCTAATTTAATTCAGTTTTGTTGTATAACATAATCATTTTTTTTTCTACACACACGCACACGCACACACACACACACACACACACACACTACACAAACACACACACTACACACACACACAATGTGGGAAAATTAAAAGTGAGTTTAATCCAAGCAGCTTTAAAAGATCTTAGAATAGTTCTGCATCCTTCTGAAGTGTTCGCGGTGTTGCCATTTAAACATGTTAATTACAAAAACAAAACGTTTGGTGTACAGCCTCTGGAAAAATCAACAGTGATTGATCAGCCTTTATTTATGTACAGTATTGTAGACGTTATTACCTAGGAGAAGCAAAATCTGCTGAAATATAGGCTACAGTAAGAGCTCCTGCATGATTGTCCATCAGATGCTTGTCAAAGTTGAGTTCGTTACTATAGCAACAGTAAAACTGTTATGTCCTTATAACGAGAAAAACAAACTTTCGTTATGTCGAGGTAACAAGAAAGTTAAGTCGTTATAACGAGAACACAAGAAGGAAAAAAATATAATGCATGTTAAATAGGATTTCCGTAATTAAATACATTTTACTGTAAATTCTATAGAGAAAACGTTTATTCCCTTTTACTTGTCACTTCTGCTCCAGCTTCTGTACTACTTTAGTCTACTCTTGAAACATACTATTATACTGATTATTGTTGATTCATTCATTTGTGCTTCTGAAAATCTGAACTTTGATACGTGTTGTTCAGGTTTTGGCTGAAAGGTGAGCCAAACAACGATGGAAATGAGGACTGTATTGAACTGAATTATAATAGAGAGAAGTCGGGATGGTCACCACTGAACAGCTGGAATGATCTGCCATGCTCTGAGAAGAAAAAGGGGATTTGTGAGAAATAGGGTTCAACCTTTTCTTATGGTTTTGCTTTTGTTTTCTAATATAATCAATCTTATTGTAAACGCATAAGTTCTTATTTAGGTCCCTGCCTTTAAAATGAAAACAATCAGCAGATCTTACATTTGTTAGAAGGACAATGTGTAATTTTCTTATTGCTATAATAATCTTTATTTCTGATGGCCTGAATTCGGGTGATCTGGGACACAAAACCTCTGATGTGTTCATGTTTTGCTGCATCACAAGCAGCTCTGTATTAATATGATCTTAGTTCAGTTGTTATCATGATCTCATTGTTGATCTGAAGTGTTGAGGAGACAATCACAGTAAACTACAGAAGTCTAACTTCTGTCTAACTTCAGATTACTCTGATTCATCGTCTTATTCTGATATTGAGTGTCTGTAATTGCTTTCTCTCTGAATAAATTTGCCAGTTACCATGTAAACTGCATTGTTATTTCATTTTATATTTAATTGTTATCTTATGGAGAGATATTCTCCAATTCAGCAGGAGGCAGCAGAGAGCAGACTGAAGTGTTGAGCTCCAAAGTGATGCTCAATTGTTTTTCCGCCAAAATATAGATATTTGTGTTTCAATCTTCCGAAGTGTATTTGATACTAATGTAGTTCCATAGATTTAGAACTTAAATTAATTCCAGCTAGTGATGGGAGAAAAGACCATTTGAAGCTTCGTATCAACTGAAATAATTGCTTCGAAATTAGATTCACGCAAAATGAAGCGCTATTAAATACATGCTGGAGACGCCTGCTGGTCAAAACTGTATACATGTAATAAACCCATGTCAAAAACATGCAGAAGACAGCTTTTACAAAACCAATGCAAGTGCTTTATAAAAGTATAATATTTATTATATTATACTTTAATAAAAGTATTAATAAAATTGTTGACTGACGAATTTATCACGGCATTTTTTGTTTACATTTCACATTCTTGTGCATCTGGTTCCCTGTATTTGACTCCAGTCCAGCAGGACGCAGTACAGAGCGGGTTCAGACTTCAAGTCTTCAGAGAGGAAGAGGAACATCAGATCCAGACATAGACAGTAAAAGAAATGGACACAGCGACCCCATTGGAACTCAATTGAGACAAATGAAGCCCAGTTTTTTGCGTTTTTTAGCACTTCCGTTTCTGACGCGCAGACTCAAACGAAGCTTGACGACGTCAGCAACCTGTCTGACAGATGTAAATCTTCTAGTAGCTGTGCGTGCAAACTGCCATCGTTAATCTTGCAGAGACGGCGAGCTTGAGCGGGGAGTTCTTTGGCGTGAGTGAGCAGGAGTAAGTATTCTGATTAATTATTTTGTATAGTATTTTAAAATGTAACGCCAGTACGCCATATTAAGTTAATTGCCTGCGAGCTTCTCCTCCTGTCTGTACGGTAATGCGACAGAGAGCCGAGTGGTTATGACGCAATCGTTAGCCTATTTTTTACAAAAACTGTTTATACGGGGCCATAATGTAACATAGAAGGTAATGGAGCCCTTTATACATTGTCGTGTATCTTTAGAAATAAATAATGGACAAACGGAGTCTTTAAACGCCTCAGATGTAAAGTTATTCGTTGTCAAAGTGACGCCAAAATGAATGGGAGTCAATGGGAATGCTAACGCAAGTGAAGTTCTGCTAAAAGATGGCAGCCCCCACCCGACTTCAACTTCCGGTCGAGTTCCTTGCCCCTTGGATCCAGAGCACTTGCTGCTGTCATTCTCTTTGGGGCATTTGGGGACGTTTTTTCCTTCAGGATCCCGTGGAAACAACGGATTTTATTATTTTATTTGGTTTTTAACACCATGTACACGCAAAACCGTCACTAAATTATATGTTATTCAAGTTGTTCCAACAATAAGTAAAATGGATGTATGGAGGCCGTCTGATTAGTTAAAAAAGTACAAAATAACCCTATCAAGAGAAAACCATGCAGCTACAACGTTAGCTGCTCCAATAAAGGATCGTTTTGTCATTCCGACTCCGGTTTACGTTACATTTCAGCTTTACTTCAGATTTACAGTGATCTGGACGGTTTTTAAGAGGCTTTCTTTCATAAACACAAGACCGATTTCTGTTGATCGGGTCTTGTGAGCCATCATGGCCAAAGTGCAGGTGCTAAACGTGTCTGTTCTGGATAACCCCAGTCCTTTTGGAAACCCGTTTCAATTCGAAATCACGTTTGAGTGTATGGAGGACCTACCTGAAGGTGAGATACTTCACAAATTCAGTTTGTACGTATTTCTGCAATTACTTTGCAACTACTGAAGACTTGGACTGTCTTACAGTTACGTCTAAAAACATCAAGAACCATAACAATATTCATGGTGATTTAAGCGAGGAAATCGAAAACTTTTATTGTCACAGCTGTGAATGTTCACGCGCTCAATATTTTGGCGCCGGCGGGGAGTTCGCTGACAGCGCGAGGAGCGTGAAGAATGTATCTGTGACGCCTTCGATTGGTTGGATTATGCGTGACGTCACGTGTCGGGAGGCGGTGTGACGATTTTGGGGCAGAACTTTTATTTATTTTTTATGTTGTATTTCTTGTGTATGTGTACTTAATTTTTCAAATTTATTGTAAAACAAAATATATTAATTGCGAGCAGAACTTGCGCCGTGGTGTTCTAAAACACCTTAAATGTATAGTTATGCTCTGTATTTTGTTTGCTAAATTGATCATATTTTACTACAATAATTTTTATGATAGTATTAAAATAAATAAAACTTTATTTAGGCAGTTTTCCACAGTTTTTTCACTAAACAAATTGTATCTGATTCTTTTCACTTAACATTACAGCCTCCATTTTATCAATGATTAGTAAAATAACACTTGATGACCCATTCTAATTATAAGAAAAGAGTTGCTGAGTTACTATGTATTATCCAAATTTTAAAAATGGCACTGTTTCATTTATAAATAAAATAGTTTTTTGATTAAATGTGTTATGGAATTGTCACGTTTGCTCTATAAAACCTCAAATGAAACTCCGCAAATCATAATCAAATATGAAACCTGAAATACATAATATAAGGACTTCAGAGGATGTTCAATTTTCCAAGCATGTAAACTCACATCCTTGTTATAGTTTTCCACTAAATGGTCATTGTGTGATATTGTAAGTCTATGTATTTCCTGTTAGAAACCAGAATTGCTTATGTCTGGGATTCTGCCTCTCAGATCTGGAGTGGAAGATCATATACGTGGGCTCTGCGGAGAGTGAGGAGTACGACCAGGTCCTGGACTCGGTTCTGGTTGGCCCAGTTCCTGCAGGCAGGCATATGTTTGTGTTTCAGGTGGGTTCGTCGTTATGACCTGGGAAATACTTGTTCCTGGTTCTGTGCAGTATGATCAGCTTCCTGCATCCAAATCTCACTTCTAAGCCATATAAATAATACCATTTTAGAGAATGTTGCAGTGCACTGCCACCTAGAGATGTAATGAGAAAGTACATCTGTAAATGTGCAATCAAGTGCATGAATTTTGGAATCTCCATTCCAGAAAAATCACAAAAGCAATGAAACATTAAACAAATGACCATTAAAGCTAGTCGTTAGCCAGATCAATATATAGATGCTACAGCTCTCAGTGGTTTCGAGTTTGTTTCAGATAAGACTGAAGATGTTCTCACCAAGTGCACAGGTTCTCCTTTGTGTTCACTGTGATTAGCATCAAAGCATCATGAATTGTTTACCTTGGATTACTCATGAAATTCAAAGGGTCATTTGTAGGTACCAGAATACCATCTACAAGCTACAAAGATGGTTTGGAAAAAGCATTTAGGTTTCTCAGTTTTGTCTCTCTTGACTCGATTGACAGGCGGACGCTCCAAACACAGGGCTGATCCCCGAGAGCGATGCGGTGGGCGTGACCGTCGTGCTGATCACATGCACCTATCACGGACAGGAATTCATTCACATCGGTTACTATGTAAACAATGAGTACACAGACCCTGAGCTGCGGGAAAACCCACCTGTCAAACCCAACTATACATTTAATAAGGCTGTTGCTGTCAGTATTGTTTTTGGAAATTAGGCTACATTCAAATGCAATGGTCTCGTTTCAAAAGCATTGGTCAAAATGCTTGCGTCCACTTCACTGTAGCCTATGCCCTGCTTCCTTTCCGTGAGTTTTGACCGAAAAATGGAAAATATCAAGCGCTTCCGTTTCAGAGTCCCTGTTTCATGTTTGTTAGCCCAGGATATTTTACAAATCCAGACCAAACGATGTTTTACGGCCATGTCCGGAATAAAGACTAGCCTATCCATGTCACACAGTAAGATTTTACCATATACCTCGCAGTCACAGACTGTATTTCGCCACAGGGTGTCACTGTGGCCTCAACCCTTCGCCTTCGCTTACTCTGAGCTCCATTGCTATGTCTGAGGTAAACCACGCCCTCCTCATTACCCTATGCAGGAAGAAATAAATGAAGAAATAAATAAATGTAGAAATACATAAATGTAAAAATAAATAAATGAATAAATATAATATATATTTATTCATATATATATATTTATTTATTTTTTGTTTTTTACATTTATTTGTTTATTTATTTATGTATTTATTTATTTATTATTTTGGCAGACGTGGCATTCCATAGTTGACAAATCTAATGTAAGTTAAAGTTAACATAAAACATTTATTGCAGTTCAAAATAAGAAATACCACTTCCTTTTCCTGTAATCTGATTTGTTTGAATATTTGGATAAATTAAAGTTATTTATTTAAAGTTTTCAAATTTTTTCAAAAATTTTTTCAAGAATAGACAGAAGTCTCTCCTCTTCTCATTCTCTCCTCCGCTCTCTCAGCTTTCCTCTCTAAAAATTCTCTACTCTCCACTCTCTCCTGTCATGTTGCTCTTGCTTCTTCAAGGACTGAATCAGGAGAATTCACTGCAGGAATGATGGAGTCTTGTAATGTATAGAGCGCCTGTAATGTAACTAAGTAGTCACCATTTCTCCGAGACCTCACTACATGGTACACCACACACAATGACGGTAACAATCAGTGAATAGTGTTTGAGTATAAATGCCTCATTTTGAGTAGAAAATGAACTTCAGGCGTCACAAAAATGAATGTCACTAAAAGTATCCTCAAAAGCAACCATAAAACTGTGTAAATACAACTCGAAAACTGTGAAAAATTTTACATTTTTAATTATTCATGCCCCAGTGCATGATGGGAAATACACAAAAAAAAAGTATTCATTGAATTTACTAAAAAATTTATTTAAATATAGCTAAAATAAATTGATTGCAACGACTTACCATAATTTTTTTTTAGTAAATTCAATGAATCATACACTGTAAAAAGTTTAACTATTATTTACTCAATTTTTTTGGTGAAACATTTTTACACTCAAAAAAATTGAGTAAATTTTAAAGCTGTGAAATCAATTAAATATACTGTTTAAATTGAGTAATTGTCATTAAAAAAATTAAGTAAATCTGAGTAACTGAATTACTTTATATGAGAAATAAAATTAATTGGATATAATCAAAATTATAAAACACCACAACTGTAATTCTATGTAAAATAAACAAAAAATATTGAGTAGATATAATTGAAATATTGGATGAAATTTTACCAAGAAAAATGTGCTACATTTACTACATGTAAAAGTGAATTTAACTTAATATTGGACTATAAATTATCAAAATGCAGCATTCACTTTTTTTTTTTTTTTTTACACCATTTACCCTTTATAATTAATATAATAAAACCAAATAAAGAAAGAAACACATTTTTTATTGAAAATTTATTTGTCAATTAAACATAAGACAAAGTCTAAAATCAACCTTTGAAACATTGTATCCATTTTAATATTCCAGTAGATTGCAAAAATTAAAAACTGTAAAGTAGCCATAAGGGAAATGATTAAACCTTATGAAACATTTCATCCATCTTAGTATTCAAGTAGATTACATGTAAAATACGATAGCCGTAAGAGAAATGACATCTTTGTTCCTGGTGCATACCAGCCATTTGCAGTCACACTCAACATTAAACCATAAAAAAATATAAAAGCAACACTTACATCAATATTAAAGGGATAGTTCACCCAAAAAGATGATGTTGTCATAATGTACTCGCCCCCCCGGGTTGTCCCAAATCTATATGAATTTCTTTCTTCTGTTGAACACAAAATATATTTTAATGAATGTTGGTTAACAGATAGTTGAAAGTTGCCATTGACTTCCATGATAGGAAAAAAAAAGAAAAAAAAAGGTATACTATGCAAAGTCAATGGCAACCTTTAACTGCGTTAACCAACACTCTTTAATACTTGGCTGAATGTCACGTCACTTCACTTAAAATATCTTTTGTGTTCAACAGAAGAAAGAAACTCGTACAGGTTTGGGACAAATTGAGGGAGAGTAAATTATGACATCATCATCTTTTGGGGTGAACTATGTCTTCAACAGAATTAATCAGATAACAGAAACACTTCCATCAGGAATACCCATTCTGTGGGATGACCATGAACCACTACTATGCAAGAAGATAATTTTTTAACCTCTGAACATTAACAGAGTTTTGGAGGATCCAGCTCAAGAAACAGTTTTTGGAACAACTCAAGTGAGTACAGGGTCCTTCTCAAAATATTAGCATATTGTGATGAAGTTCATTATTTTCCATAATGTAATGATAAAAATTTAACTTTCATATATTCTAGATTCATTGCACACCAACTGAAATATTTCAGGTCTTTTATTGTTTTAATACTGATGATTTTAGCATACAGCTCATGAAAACCCAAAATTCCTATCTCAAAAAATTAGCATATCATGAAAAGGTTCTCTAAACGAGCTATTAACCTAATCATCTGAATCAACTAATTAACTCTAAACACCTGCAAAAGATTCCTGAGGCTTTTAAAAACTCCCAGCCTGGTTCATTACTCAAAACCGCAATCATGGGTAAGACTACCGACCTGACTGCTGTCTAGAAGGCCATCATTGACACCCTCAAGCGAGAGGGTAAGACACAGAAAGAAATTTCTGAACGAATAGGCTGTTCCCAGAGTGCTGTATCAAGGCACCTCAGTGGGAAGTCTGTGGGAAGGAAAAAGTGTGGCAAATAGCGCTGCACAACGAGAAGAGGTGACCGGACCCTGAGGAAGATTGTGGAGAAGGACCGATTCCAGACCTTGGGGGACCTGCGGAAGCAGTGGACTGAGTCTGGAGTAGAAACATCCAGAGCCACCGTGCACAGGCGTGTGCAGGAAATGGGCTACAGAAAAGCAGCACTGGACTGTTGCTCAGTGGTCCCAAGTACTTTTTTCGGATGAAAGCTAATTTTGCATGTCATTTGGAAATCAAGGTGCCAGAGTCTGGAGGAAGACTGGGGAGAAGGAAATGCCAAAATGCCTGAAGTCCAGTGTCAAGTACCCACAGTTAGTGATGGTCTGGGGTGCCATGTCAGCTGCTGGTGTTGGTCCACTGTGTTTTATCAAGGGCAGGGTCAATGCAGCTAGTTATCAGGAGATTTGGGAGCACTTCATGTTTCCATCTGTTGAAAAGCTTTATGGAGATGAAGATTTCGCTTTTCAGCACGACCTGGCACCTGCTCACACTGGTAAATGGTTTACTGACCATGGTATTACTGTGCTCAATTGGCCTGCCAACTCTCCTGACCTGAACCCCATAGAGAATCTGTGGGATATTGTGAAGAGAAAGTTAAGAGACGCAAGACCCAACACTCTGGATGAGCTTAAGGCCGCTATCGAAGCAGCGCCACAGGCTGATTGCCTCCATGCCACGCCGCATTGAAGAAGTCATTTCTGCAAAAGGATTCCCCACCAAGTATTGAGTGCATAACTGAACAATTATTTGAAGGTTGACTTTTTTGTATTAAAAACACTTTTCTTTTATTGGTCAGATGAAATAAGCTATTTTTTTTGAGATAGGAATTTATGGTTTTCATGAGCTGTATGCCAAAATCATCAGTATTAAAACAATAAAAGACCTGAAATATTTCAGTTGGTGTGCAATGAATCTAAAATATATGAAAGTTTAATTTTTATCATTACATTATGGAAAATAATTAACTTTATCACAATATGCTAATTTTTGGAGAAGGACCTGTATTTGTGGGTCTTGGGATATCTCAAATCCAATGTGACTCCTGAAAGATGGCAACAGGCTCTGCTGAGATTCCCAAGATTACATCGCTGACTGCCCCATTATTGTTCCGAAGGATGTAGATTTTTATGACCTCCTCTGCCAACTCTGCTTGTACGAAGACGGGTAGATCAGCTGAACCCTACAGGCAAATTTTAAAGATAACTGGTTAGAGCTAACATTCAAAACTGAATGTTACAAGAAAGTGACAAATACACAAAACAAATAGCACCTGAACAAGCAAACATTCTGTTGGACCATATGATAGGTAAAATCTCAAACAAAGTTTACTAGGGGGAGGAGTTGCAAAAATTAACAGCATTCTTCTTAACAAGAGGACAGGTTGATTTTCTACATAGGGACATTTATTTTTAACAATAAACCTAAAAGAAAAACGAAGAGAGACCAACTGCGAGCTTCTATGCTGTAAATCAATGCTATAGGCTTTTATTGAGGTCTGCATTATTTCAACCAATTTCTTTATAAACATGTTTAATATTTAAGTAAAATGACTAATGGTTTTGAAACAAAAAAGCTTGTTTAATTGCACTACTTGAAAAAAATATGCATTGCATTAACCCTCACACTCAACCCTTAACCCTCTAAATAATTCTGTGGCTTAGTAAATATTACAGTAATATTTAATTTTATTAACTTTATTAAAATCTCTGAATATAGTTCACTTGATTATACAAAAGATGGCTTTCCTGTAGCTCAAACAGTAGAGCGTCGGCGCTAGCAAAAATTGATTAAATTGTAAATGTGTACCTTGAAATGCAATGTAAGTTACTTTGGATAAAAGTGTCTGCCAAATGCATAAATGTAAACATTAATGGACTAAAAATACAACAGTTTATTTTATCTAAAATGTACAGTTATATTTTATTTTTTCCACTAAAACAATTTAGTATTAGACTAACAAATTGTTTATTTATAATACACATAATATATTTGTGAAATTTCTATCAATTTATTTAAGGATGGAAAATTAAACTGATCTGTTTCAGGGAACAAAAATATTGCAAATAATTTCAAATCAAAATGAATATATTTAAACACACTCTTAAGAAATTTAGTAAGTTTACTCAATTAAAACAACGTACCCCTCCCCCAGCCTCCGCTGTCCTTCAATACCCACCAGGTCTGGATTTGTTACATTAAAAAGCTTACGGTTTTCAAACTTTTGACCGATATTGTATGTGATCTAGGTTTCAGTGCACTAGAATGATTTTACAATGGAGCAGGCCTTAAACTGTCCGACTCCCTATAGTGGGAGCTGATTAAAACGCACCAGTCTATGTTATGTCCATGCCATTTTAAATACTTTTGCATGGCGTATTTGTAGTGGTGATTTAAGAGCTCATACTTGAGTTCGTGTAGTAATTATGACGTTTTACAACAACGTGACAGGTTTTTACAAGAAAGAATGTTGTCATTTGAAAGTTCATAAATGATGTGTTCCCTTTTGACAAGCCACTGACCCCAATGGGGAACCTGTACAAAATCGTTTTCCATTGGGCATGTATAGTTATAGTTGCTGGACCACGGTACACTTATCGTTAGACTTTCAAATGGCGGTTGAAATAAACGGTGATCCAAATAGTACGAACGTTAACCCACTCCAAAAACAAAACAAAAACTAACATACATATGGCTGCCCCACTAACTAACTTCGAAAACTACACTGTTATGTACACGTACACACGGTCAATGTTTAATCAACTTTAGAAAACATTTTTGCAAATATACATAGTTATAAAAGGACTACGTTACTTACAGGAAATTCGAGTAATGCTGTTCACGTCGTTGCTGAGAAAAGCAGTCCTTCAGTGACAGGTGCCTCTTGTTTGAGCCGCGAAACTTGTTAAACTTCTTAAGATAACGCAAAATACAAACACAATTGTTAGGAAATCCTTAATAATTAACTTCTGAATTAAACATTACAAACATAATTAGTATTAGCTGGCTAAATTATAACGTACCACGATTATGAGAGGAATGCGGGTCTTGCCGTTGCTGAGGAAAGCCGTCCTTCAGGTGACTTCGATTAAGCTACGAAACTTGTTGAATATGACGCAAAATACAAAGACAATTGTTAGAAAATGCTTAATAATTATTAACTTTTTAATAAAGTGTTACAAACGTAAATAGGATTAGCTGACTAACGTTACTTACCAGGAGCTGTGAGGTATGGCTAGTCGACGTCGCTGCTGAGGAAAGCAGATTTTTTTTTTCCTGCGGAGCTGCACACGTGATCACTTTAGCCGCGAAATTTACTCAATTTATTTAAACTGTCATTTATTAAGCTGGAACTTTATTTAGGAAAATTGGTTGGAAATACTTAATAATTTTAGTTTCTAAAACAGATCAGTACAAGTAAATAATTATCAAATATTTCTATTAGAATTCACCAGAAATATTGAAGGTATATTAAAAATATAATTAGTTAGTTAAATACTTATTTATTTTCATTACATAAACTTAAATAATATATGTAAATTTTAGAGAAATTATTTGTTGGATTTTTAATTATTCTTTTTAATCTGACCCACTCAAAATATCACTTAAATGATTTCAAAAGATTTTATTAAGTTAATATAGCTCTTTATTTTTGTGAAATTTACTACGCCACTGAATTATTTTTTACAGTGTACCATCATAATCATAATTCGTTTAAAACCAATTAATAATTATTAATTAAAATCAAAAACTAAATTTAAATGGATTAAACTAGCTAAATTGAATTACGCTTAATTTAATTGGGGCCATAATCATTTTTTTTCAGTGCAGAAAAGTGTATATATTTTTTTCTTTTTTTTTTAATCGACTGAAAGAAAACAGCACTACTGTTTCTTTAGATGTCGGTGTTGGTAATATAAGTTGTTTATACTGCTGAATATGCATTTAAATTAAATTTCTAATTTTTTTTGTATTTTTATTTTTTTAAAGGATAAAAAAAACTTTTATCCAAAGCGACTTACTTATAAGTGCATTCAGGCTATCAATTTTTACCTATCATTTATTATATATATATATATATATATATATATATATATATATATATATATATATATATATATATATATATATATATAATAAATGATTATCTATAATCATTTATATAATAAATGTATTATCTTTTTTAGTATTAAAGAAATGCATTTCTTTACAAATGCATCTTTCTTTACAGAGAGCTCCATCATAAGGAATGGATTGTGGACTGGTGGTGGATGAGGAGATAGCCCCTGCCTATGTAAAGCGCTTTGTGTGCTTAGAAAAGCACTATATAAATGTAAGGAATTATTATTATTATTATCTTACTTTGGAATTTTTTTAAGTTCTCCCATTTTTTGGCGGCTCTGGCAGGCCCAATCAACCTTCTGCACTGTCCTGTAGTACAAATAACGTAATGTATACACAATCACACATAAATTAAACCTCAGTTGTATTAATTTACCAGAAAAAATATCCTTGAAACTCATTCCCATCCATATTGAGCAGCGTTTCTCCGGCCAGAAAAGAGATGGCCATGAGCTTTTCTTTTTAAGATGAGACGGCTAACGTCCCCATCCATTCCTAAAGCAAATACAATTAGTTTTTTCTACGTAGACTAATACTGTACATAAATGCGTTCACTAACATAGCTGTGAACAATTGACCAAATGATCACCTGTTGTATACAGTATAAAAAGTTATTACTGTGACAACAAATCACCCCAGAATAATTTTGCTTCAGAATCTCTTTATAAATACTTATTTAAAACAATAAAAAATTGCTTACATTTGTAAAAGTTGCCGCCTCCAGCGTTGCCATCCACCTTTTTCCTTTATCTATCACCACATTGGATTGTGGGAAATAGTGCTTCAGCAAGTGTACATCGGTGTACCCTCAAAATAAGAATGAATTGTCGGTAAAAAGTAGTGGACGAATGTAGGGAATGATCCGGACAGCACTAAAAAATGGCCAACACCCCATATAGTGCACTCTCATGCTGCTGATGTTGTTATGACTGCAATGTTCTCCATGTTTCTTGTTTTCCCATCCCTGTTTCTGACCCTGGACTGTTTCCTTGCTTTTGATTGTTTGCTTCTTGCTCTGGCTATTGCCTGTGCCTAGCATTTTACTGTTTGCTGGTGTTTTTGACCCTGCCTTTCTGACCTCCTACATTACAATCACCTACAGTCCTTTGCTCACATTCACAAAAATATGATTAGCTCAAAAAGCTTGTCCAATTTCATTATGTAATTTCATCAGGAGGCAAAGGCATAATGTTTTCTGCTATTTTGTTGTAAGTAATCACATAATGCTAAACTGTGAACAATGTAATCTACTGAGGCCACAGACGGTGGACATAACCTGTACTGCACTTACAGAAGGTCAGTTAATATACAGATTTTTAACTTAAAGTGTTCTTCAAATTATAGATTTAATAGCTTTTCATGCTATGACTTGGGGTTGGAAACATTTATGATGTAGCCACATGTGCACGTTTACTAGACATTTAATCTCATTCTAGCATTTAATGTTGAGAAAGGGTCTAGCCTTGAAGCCTCAGAAGGACACATCCTCATTAGACTGCGCCCTTATGTCTGAGAAACACCTATAGGGTTGACTTACTTATTCCTCACTTCCTCATGGGTCAATTAGAGAACTGAACTGTCTTTCAAGATGCCTTTATCTGATCTGTTTAATGGGTTGGGCTGGAGGACAGAGAAGTGAAGAAATGAGGAAGCATCAGTTTAGTTAGGAGCACCCACTGCACTTGCTGCTGAGATTCCTGTTTAAGGTTGTTTGAGTACATTTGAGTGTTTAAAGACTCTTTTTGATGTCTTTTGAAGCCGATAATATGAGGTTGAATGTACAAAACACAAACTTAGTATGGCTCTGATGAGAGGTTTTAGGTGTGACTGAAAGACTTTATTCTTGTCACAGACCAGTGTGAAATGAAATCACTTCCTGTGCAGCCTAGACACTTTTGAAGATGAAAATAAACATTTTAAAGACAACACCTCATCTGTGAAGACGTACTGTCCGATACAGTGAGAGATGGATTCAGAGGATATTTATGAAAATGTTGAACGCAGAGATACTGGGAGCACAACTGGAGCTCAAACTCTGAGTCACGGCCGGGATGAAAGAAAAGATTTCAACAGTAAGAAGAAAATTACTCGAAAGTAGAAATATGTCACTATGAGGATTTAAGAACCATCAAATAGAATTTTAAATATTTATACAAATTAAATGTCAGTGTTTGTTTTTAAATGAAGTGTATTATCATGGACCTACATTTCCATTTACTTTTCCAAAATGTTCTTGTTTGGATAATTTATAAAAGCAATTTCAGATGACTTTTAAAAACAAACTGTTACGTTCCAAGATGTAACTATTACTATTATTGTTATTATTATTATTATTTGCTGTTATTTGTGCTGGAGGGACAGCATGAGAATGAAACTAGAAACTCCATCTGAAGTGTGCCCTATCATATGAGGAATGTATTCATTTCTTTATGATTTATTTGAAAATGACAGAGATAAAGTATATAGGTATTAGGAAAAGGGTTTCGTGAACTTGGCTCACACTCCGAACCAGCAGGTGGTTAAGTCAGAGAGAGCTTGAATTTGTATGCCAACCGTCATTCAAATTTAAAATAAGAAGAAAATGCTTGCCCTTTTTGGCCTTTGCTGCCTCTGGGACTTTTTTGCTTGCCCCAGACAATGCATGTGTGCAAGCTGTTGGTGTATAACTTTGAAAATTTGTAGAGATTTGTAGAGAAAATGTACTTTGTTTTATACAAGTAACCTCAAAATATGAGTCTTAAGTTGAAAGTTTAATTATTTTTGAGGGATGATGCCGTTTCTTTTAAGCTCAATGTTTTCTCCAGTTTTTGGTTTGTAAGAGAGTCAAGTAACTGTTTTGAGAGGTTAGAAAGTACCCCTTTTGTAAGTTAGTCCTGTTATGTTTGTTGTTTTGGCCTGGTCCCCTCCTGAAGCCTTATTTTGCTCTGTGCTTAGTACTTTTTCTTTCTTTTTTTTGAACTTGTTAAATCAGTTTTCTAGACAGTGACTAGTCTGTGTGATATCTGTAGAGTGCTGGGGCAGGAGATAAGATCTCCAGGTGGCTGGTTGAAAAGTGTTGTTTTTTTTCTGGCTTTGTTCATAAATTTTCTTGTTTTGGCCATCCCTGACCCTTGACAGGGGAGGCATGTAACTACTCATAAAACTTAAAAAGGCATTTCTATTTAGATATGTAGTAATTTCTAATAAAAATGAATAGTTAATAATTGATATCTGTTTTGTTCATGTTTGTCAGGAGGAAGTAGATGTTTGGTGTTGATCTCAGTGGGTCTCGGGCTCATTTGTGTTCTTCTACTGGTCTTCATCATACTGCTCAACATCACCATCACAGCAGAGAGAGACATGATAAAGAGTTACAAGAACACCATTGAAGAGTTCAATCAAACCATCAACAGCTTAAAGCACAATAACACTGATCTAACACAGAAGAACCTGGAGCTGGAGACCACAGTCAAAGATCTCACTGCTGAGAAAAACCAGTTACAGAGAGATTTTGATTCTTTGAACAAGAAGGGTCCAGTTTGTTTCTTCATGTCCACTGAGTTGAGCTGGTCTGACAGCAGACAGTACTGCAGGGATCGTGGAGCTGATCTGGTCATTATCAACACTGAAGAGAAGCAGGTGAGTTTGTGTGAGAGTCTGTTAATGAATGAGAGCAATCACACTTATTCCTGTTGTTCTTCACACAGAGGTTCATATCTTCATTAGTCAGTGAGAAAGTGTGGATTGGTTTGTCTGACAGAGAGAACGAGGGCGTCATGAAATGGGTGGATAATTCAACACTGAAACAAGGGTAAGAGATAAACATCACTGTGTGTTTATTTTAGTCTTTGATTCTCATTATAAAATCCCAACCTTCAGAAGAAAGCAGAAGAGAAAACTCTTCCAGAAACAACCACAATTAAATACGGAAGTTCTAAGCGGCCATGCATTATAGTTTTTTAATATATCAATTTATATATATTATAACAAATGAATTTTCTCTAAGAAATTACAAAACTGTGCAGGTGACACTATAGACCTGAATATAACTGATGGGTGTTGTACACTATCCACTTTACTGTACGCGGACCTTCCTCGTGATCGCTACAATTTGTGCAGTCTTGTTCATTACTTACATTTAATGAATTCATAAATGTTAAATGCTTGAATCAACATGATTATTTTGTGTATTAAGTTCTTGCTAGATGCATGAGTTTCACCAACGCATTCTGGGTCATAAAATAACTGCTTATCCTATCGTTAATGCACATCTTGTCAGTAAAGCCTTGTAGTAACAGCTGCTCGATGTGAAATCACGCACATGATGGAATTTACCGCTGATTAGAGAACCCGCTTTACTGACGAGCTGCGCATTAACGATCAGCCGATCGTGATCGGAGCAACCCTAATCAAAAGCAAGACAAATGTAACCCCCATTTTCATATTCGCCTGGTGCTGCTGCTTTTGACTGCGATGGGCTTTAGGCAGCGTGGGGTCTCTTCCAAACAACAGATGATTTTATTCCTTTCTTGGGAACAAACTTCCAACTCTCACCGGTAGCCATGTTGTCGCTTGCTGTTTCGTGCGTGCTATGATGTTGTTGTTGTCGCTTGCCATACTGACATGTGAAACTAATGCTACTGAAGCTCCAGGGAGCCAAAAATGCGCCATTACACAAAAACTCGATTTACTTATTTTTTAAATCGCCTGTAACAAAAAATTTGAATTAATTCATTCAATCGATTTTTCGCCCAGGCCTACATCACTGTATTATTCTGTTTGCACCTGTATCTTTATTTGTGCTTCTTTGAGGCACATTATTGTTAGTTAATAAGCGGAGATGTTCGTTTATCTACAGTAGGACGGGATTTAACGATGTAGGCTATTTGTGATGTGCCTCTTTTCCTTATTATTAATCTTTATTGTTAACCATATAATTTTTTTTCTACACACACACACACTACACGTACACATGAACTCTCTTTTCAAACAGAAGCTTTTAACACACATGATATCGGTCACAGCATATAATGACTACTAAAAATAACAAATTATATAATTTTATTTCAAATAAAGGGAAAATTATAAGTGAGTTTAATCCAAGAAGCTCAAGATCTTAGAATAGTTCTGCATCCTTCTGAAGTGTTTGCGGTGTTGCCATTTAAACATGTTAATTACAAAAACAAAACGTTTGGTGTAGGGTCGCTGGAAAAATCAACAGTGATTGATCCGCCTTTTTTATGTACCGTATTGTAGACGTTATTACCTAGGAGAAGCAAAATCTGCTGAAATATAGGCTACAGTAAGAGCTCCTGCATGGTCCATCAAATGCCTGTCAAAGTTGAGTTTGTTACTATAGCAACAGTAAAACTGTCATGTCGTTATAACGAGAAAACAAACTTCATTATGTCGAGATAATGAGAAAAATAAGTCGTTATAATGAGAAAACAAGAAGGAAAAAAATTATAATGCATGTTAATTAGGACTTCCGTAATTAAATACATTTTACTGTAAATTCTATAAAGAAAACTCGGACCCACTTTATATTAAGTGGCCTTAACTACTATGTACTTAAATTTTAATTTTTAATTTGGTACAATGCACTTATTGTGTACATACATGTTTTTACATTGTACATATATTTGAAAAATATCTGCATGTAACTACATCTGTAATTAATTTCTGTAATAACATGTATAATTACAGGGTTGACCCATCCCTCACACCTTAACACACCCTTAAACTAACCCATACCACCAAATCTGTCCCTAACCTTACCTGTTTCCCACCTCAATAGCAGCAAAACAAATTAACAATACAATATGAACACAATAAGTACGTGTATTCATTTTTTTATGTAAGTACATAGTAGTTAAGGCCACTTAATATAAAGTGGGACCGAAAACTCTTATTCTCTTTTACTTGTCACTTCTGCTCCAGCTTCTGTACTACTTTAGTTTACTCTTGAAACATACTATTATACTGAGCATTGTTGATTTCATAAATTTGTGCTTTTGAATAACTGAACCCCTGAAACATGTTGTTCAGGTTTTGGCTCAAAGATGAGCCAAACGACTACAATGGAAATGAGGACTGTATTGAACTGAATTATAATAGAGAGAAGCCGGGATGGTCACCACTGAACGACTGGAATGATCTTTCATGTTTTGAGAAGAAAAAGGGGATTTGTGAGAAATAGGTTTCAACCTTTTCCTATGGTTTTGTTTTTACTTTCTAATATAATCATTCTTATTGTAATCACATAAGTTCTTATTTAGGTCCCTGCCTTTAAAATAAAAACAATCAGCAGATCTTAAATTTGTTAGAAGGACAATGTGTAATTTTCTTATTGCTATAATAATCTTTATTTCTGATGGCGTGACTTTGGGTGATCTGGGACACAAAACCTCTGATGTGTTCATGTTTTGCTCCATCACAAGCAGCTCTGTATTAATATGATCTTAGTTCAGTTGTTATCATGATCTCATTTGTTGATCTGAAGTGTTGAGGAGACAATCACAGTAAACTACAGAAATCTAAAGTGTCCAGATTACTCTTAATCACCTTCTTACTCTGATATTGAATGTCTGTAATTGCTTTCTCTCTGAATAAATTTGCCAGTTACCATGTAAACTGCATTGTTATTTTCATTTTATATTTAATTTTTATCTTATGGAGAGATATTCTCCAATTCAGCAGGAGGCAGCAGGGAGCAGGTTTATCAGACTGAAGTGTTGAGCTCCAAAGTGATGCTCAAGTGTTTTTCCGTCAAAATATAGATATTTGTGTTTCAATCATCCGAAAGTGTATTTGATACTAATGTAGTTTCATAGATTTAGAACTTAAAGGGGAGAAAACACCCTTTGAAGCTTCGAATCAACTGAAACAATGGGCTAGTTGCATATCTCCGCCATCTTGGATTTCCGGTCTTGCAAGTGTGTGCGTAGATATTTCCGGTTGTGCTAAACGCCAGTGCAGAGAACCAGAGAAATCTAAATATTACCTTCTATATATGTTTAAAGGATTTATAATATCACTTCAAATGCAAATAAGATATACACTGCTATTATTACTATTCTATAAACGTTAACTGAGCCAGTGCATCTGAAACGGTGTATGTTTGGGTCCGGTGAATGAATTAAATACACTAATGTTCCCTACTGTTCACGAAATGAAAATTGAACTCATGGTGTGTACAAACAGATACATAATTTATTTTTACCTTACCAATTATGTAAATGTAAAAATTTATTATTTCTCGAAAATATTTGTATTACGTTGATTATAATTTTTTTGTTTAATGAAATGTTCACCTTTTGAGACATGGGCTGTGATTTATCTTCATGTTTCTCAGTTGTGCACATACATTAGTTTGTTTCATCATTTTCACAACATATTATATTATTTGACATAGTCAACTTTGCATTAAACATTTTGAAATGAAAAAAACGGGCTGTAAAATAATACAACTAACACATGACTCATTTTAATATTTGTTTTATCTGAAGAATTTGTAACAAAATACATGCGCTACTAATAGACAAAATTATTTATGCTGCAGATATTTTACAAAACAGATAAACATCGATAAAAACACACATGAATGCAAACAGCGATCTTTTAATTAATGCAAACCTACCATAATAGTATTGCATTAAATTTTACACAGTTATAAACTGTTATCAAATAAAGTTAATAAAACATACATACTTTATCAGAAATATCCGTCTCATTTGACAGTCAGAAACCTTATGATCTTATATTTAACAGTCAGAACAAAATCAGCTCTTCGAAAATGTAAAGTATTGCATATTAAAGTGATTTGTGTTTGAAAGAAGAAATCCCTGTGGACTGATTAACCTGAAGCTGACGCTGATCCACATAATCAACAGAAGAATAAAGCAATCTCCGCGTTGTATCTTGATTAATTTCCACACAGAGGTACGCAAAAATTTAGGGAAGATGTTTCCTTGTGTCTTTGATATACCACTATTCGCTGTTAAATTTGAAAAACATTAATTATATCCATCTAGCCAAGTTTTGTACGTAAGTTTCCCTTATGGTAAATGCGAGCGTCGCAGGACCGGAAATAAGTATGCACACACCATAGACAGTAAAAGAAATGGACACAGCGACCCCATTGGAACTCAATTGAGACAAGTGAAGCCCATTTTCAGCATTTTTTAGCACTTCCGTTTCTGACGCGCAGACTCAAACGAAGCTTGATGACATCAGCAACCTGTCTGACAGATGTAAATCTTCTAGTAGCTGTGCGTGCAAACTGCCATCGTTAATCTTGCAGAGACGGCGAGCTTGAGCGGGGAGTTCTTTGTTGTGAGTGAGCAGGAGTAAGTATTCTGATGAATTATTTTGTATAGTATTTTAAAAAGTAACGCCAGTACGCCATATTAAGTTAATTGCCTGCGAGCTTCTCCTCCTGTCTGTACGGTAATGCGACAGAGAGTCGAGTGGTTATGATGCAATCGTTAGTCTATTTTTTACAAAAACTGTTTCTACGGGGCCATAATGTAACAGAGAAGGTAATGGAGCACTTTATACATTGTCGTGTATCTTTAGAAATAAATAATGGACAAACGGAGTCTTTAAACGCCTCAGATGTAAAGTTATTCGCTGTCAAAGTGACGCCAAAATGAATGGGAGTCAATGGAAATGCTAACGCAAGTGAAGTTCTGCTACAAGATGGCAGCACGCGGCCGACTTCAACTTCCGGTCGACTTCCTTGCCGCCTGGTACACACTCGCGTCGCTGAAGCTCACCGGCGCCATCTTGTGCACCTAGCCCATTGCTTCGCAATTTGATTCACGCAAAATGAAGCGCTATTAAATACATGCTGAAGACGCCTGCTGGACAAAACTGTATAAATGTAACAAACTCATGTCAAAAACATGCAAAAGACCGCTTTTACAAAACCAATGCAAGTGCTTTATTAAAAGTATAATATTTATTATATTATACTTTATTAAAAGTATTAATAAAATTGTTGACTGATGATTTTATCAGGGCATTTTTTGTGTTCATTTCATATTCTTGTGAATCTGGTTCCCTGTAATTGACTCCAGTCCAGCAGGACGCAGTACAGAGCAGGTTTATCAGACTGAAGTCTTCAGAGAGGAAGAGGAACATCAGCTCCAGAGCACTTGCTGCTGTCATTCAGTGTCTTTCATTTGGGGCATTTAGGGACGTTTTTCCTTCAGGATCCCGTGGAAAGGACGGATTTTATTATTTTATTTGGTTTTTAAAACAATGTACATGCAAAACCACTAAATTATATGTTCTTCATGTTGTTCCAACAAGTAAAATGGTTGTACGGCGACCGTCTGATTAGTTAAAAAAGTGCAAAATAACCCTATCAAGAGAAAACCATGCAGCTACAACGTTAGCTGCTCCAACAAAGGATCGTTTTGTCATTCCGACTCCGGTTTACGTTACATTTCAGCTTTACTTCAGATTTACAGTGATCTGGACGGTTTTTAAGGGGCTTTCTTTCATAAACACAAGGCCGATTTCTGTTGACCGGGTTTTGTGAGCCATCATGGCCAAAGTGCAGGTGCTAAACGTGTCTGTTCTGGATAACCCAGGGGCGTCGCTAGGCCCTTTTTAGGGGGGCTTCAGCCCCCCTAAACTTATGCCCAGCCCCCCTAAAAAATTATTTGATTAATTAATTAGTGATCGCTTCAGTCCCCTTTAAAAACTCATTTGAAACGGTGGCAAGCTGCATCAAGTTCCGGCTCCTCCCCTTATCTGAGTCTGCACGGATTCAGCGCGTTTTTCAATCCACAGGGGCGCCGAGCAGAGCGAACATCAGAGAGTACAAGGTGTGTGTGTGTGCTCTCGCATCCAATACCAGTACGTCTTCGCTGCGTTCACCTTCAGCCTTTATCACAGTGTGACAGTTGTTTTTTCTTCCAACAAAAATGAAGCGATTAACACCCATGAAAACATACTTTAGAAAACGATCATGATTTATTTTAATTTACTTTTTAAAATTGAAAACATATTATTGTGTATTTCGGCATTACATTATGCAGCCATGCAAAATAAATTATTAACGACACACATCATTGTCTGAAAGCACTAAATGGCACAGAGAGAGAAACATCATGTGGAGATATTTTGTTTTCTATTATTAAATATAATTTTGTATTAAGTAATAATGAATCATTAGTGTATCATGATACATATATTAGAGTAAGAGTAAAGGGATCTGTGATTTTTTTTTTTTTTTAAGTAATTGAGTTATAGAAGTGGCAAATTGATAATTGTGTTATTTTTAATAAATTGAAATAAATATAGAACAGATTAAACATATTGCCAATAGACAATTACATTAATACATGTTTTGTCTATATTCTTAATGAATATTAGCTGGTTAGTTAAATGATTTGAAATGAAATACATTTTCAGGGGCTGACTTGATGTATAACCAACCGTATTGTTGATTATAAAGGCTAAAAAGCTAAAAATTTATAATAATAATAATAATAATAATAAAAAAATATAATAATTTATATTTCATTGTAGATGGATATACAACATTTTTTTGTTGTGCAGGAGTAGGTCTGCAAATGAGCAACAGTCAGGTGAGAATAGAACAGACAGCCTCACACACACACACACACAATACCACTGTGTTCCCAAGATTCATTGCAGTCATTGAACCCTTATGTTGTTTTAATATTCTGCCGATTTCCACGTACATTTCATAAGAAAAAGCAGTGGTATCATCAAAGGATAAACATGAATGTCCTAATACTGAATCAGTTAGTCTTTATTGTAAAAAAAATAAATAAATCTACATTCCCAATTCAAAATTTTCCAGTGACTGGTCACATCTAAAAAACTGTATTAGTTTTTTTTACAGTGTTATATATGGCTCAGTCAGTACTCCTACTCCCATATATGAAATACAGGGAATACAATGGAATAGTGGATTGCAATAAGGTTAGTAGTATACAACCCTACCCTAATAGTCAAATAATATTTTTTAATCATACCCTTATTGGGGGCTGAGCCCCCCTAAAATCAAAATCTTAGAATCGCCCCTGCTGCAGTCACAGTGCTGTTCATGATGGTGAGTGGGGGGAGTGCAGGGGGGTTTCTCCTGAAGTCCACGATCATCTCCACTGTTTTGAGCGTGTTAAGCTCCAGGTTGTTGAGACTGCACCAGACAGCCAGCTCTTTTACCTCCTGTCTGTAAGCAGACTCGTCACCGTCCTGAATGAGGCCGATGAGTGTGGTGTCATCTGCAAACTTCAGGAGCTTGACAGAGGGGTCCTTAGATGTGCAATCGTTGGTGTACAGGGAGAAGAGCAGTGGTGAGAGAACGCAGCCTTGGGGAGCTCCGGTGCTGATTGTACGGGTGTTGGATGTGTATTTTCCTAGCCTCACTAGCTGCTGCCTGTCAAGTGGTTTCTTTGGCTTTTTGACTGACTTATTACTGAATTGAAGAAAAAAGTCACACTTTAGAATTGCTCCGGTGTCTTTAGAAAAGCTGATTGTACGGGTGCTGGATGTGTATTTTCCCAGCCTCACTAGCTGCTGCCTGTCTGTCAGGAAGCTGTTGATCCACTGACAGATGGAGGTGGGCACGGAGAGCTGATTTAGTTTGGGCAGGAGGAGGTTTGGGATGATCGTGTTGAAGGCCGAGCTGAAGTCCACAAACAGGATCCTCACATAAGTCCCCGGTCTGTCTAGGTGTTGCAGAACATAATGCAGTCCGATGTTTACTGCATCGTCCACAGACCTGTTTGCTCTGTAGGCAAACTGAAGAGGATCCAGCAAGGGCCCAGTGATGTCCTTCAGGTAGGCCAGCACCAGTTTTTCAAATGACTTCATGACTACAGACGTTAGAGCCACAGGCCTGTAGTCATTTAGTCCTGTAATTTTGGGTTTCTTAGGGATGGGGATGATGGTGGAACGTTTGAGGCATGAAGGGACTTCGCACAGCTCCAGCGATCTGTTGAAGATCTGTGTGAAGATGGGGGCCAGCTGGTCAGCACAGGATTTCAGACAGGCTGGTGTAACACAATCTGGGCCTGGTGCTTTTTTCCTTTTCTGCTTCCGGAAGACCTGGCGCACCGCATCCTCGCTGATCTGAATTGTAGGTGGGGGGGAGAGGGGGGATGCAGGAGGTGAGAATGGTGAGAGTGCTTGATTGGAGAGGTGTTCAGGATGGGTTGCCGGAGCTGTTAATGGTGTGAACGGTAGTTTGGAGAGGCATTTGGGTCTGGTTGCAGGAGTTGTGAAGGGTGTGAATGGTTTTGTGGGGAGGCGTTCAGGGCAGGTGATGGGTGTTCTTTCAAACCTGCAGTAAAACTCGTTCAGATCGTCTGCCAGTCGTTGATTCTCTACAGTGCTGGGGGGTGGTGTCTTGTAATTGGTGATCTTCTTTAGACTTTTCCACACTGATGCTGAGTCGTTGGAAGTGAACTGAGTCCTTATTTTTTCAGAATAATTCCTCTTTGCCACTTTGATCTCCTTTTCCAATGTGTATTTAGCCTGTTTATACAAGACATTGTCCCCCTTCACGCAAGCATCTTCTTTGGCCTGACAGAGCTGTCTGAGTTTTGCAGTGAACCACGATTTGTCATTATTGTAGGTTAGATGGGTCCTGGTAGGAATACACATATCCTCACAGAAACTGATATATGATGTTACGGTCTCTGTGAGTTCATCCAGATCGGTGGCAGCAGCTTCAAAAACACTCCAATCAGTGAGGTCAAAACAAGATTGTAAATCCTGCTCTGCTTCATTAGTCCATCTTTTTACAGTCCTTGATACAGGTTTAGCTGATTTTAGTTTCTGCCTGTAGGACGGTGTAAGATGAACCAGAATGTCATCAGAACGTCCCAAAGCTGCTCGTGGAACAGAGTGAAATGCATCCTTTATTGTGGTGTAACAGTGATCCAATATATTACTGTCTCTTGTGGGACATGTAACATGCTGTCTGTATTTTGGCAGTTCACGGGACAGATTGGCTTTATTAAAGTCCCCGAGAATGATTAAAACAGAGTCAGGGTGTTGTTGTTCTGTCTCTGTGATCTGATCAGCGAGTTTCTGTAAAGCTGAGCTCACATGCGCTTGAGGATGGATGTAAACACTGACCAGAATGAACGAGTGAAACTCCCGTGGCGAATAGAACGGCTTGCAGTTAATGAAGAGTGTTTCGAGATTTGAGCAGCACGTCTTCTTTAACACAGTTACATCTGTACACCACCGTTCATTGATGTAAAAGCATGTCCCGCCGCCGCGCGATTTCCCAGTCACGATCCGCTCTAAACAGCTGAAAGTCCGGCAGATGGAGTGCGCTGTCCGGTATGGTGTCATTCAGCCAGGTTTCCGTGAAACACAGAGCAGCAGAGTGTGTGAAATCCTTATTTGTCCGAGAGAGCAGAAGCATTTCGTCTGTTTTGTTGGATAGAGAGCGGAGATTTGCCAGATGGATGCTAGGCAACGGCGTTCGAAATCCGCGCTTCCTGAGTCTGACGAGCGCTCCCGCTTGCTTCCCCCTTCTGCGCGTCCTGAAGCGCTTGATCAGCGCCGCCGCTCCTCCGATAACAACGTTCACTAAAACATCTGAATAATTGAAATCCGGAAAAACATCTTGTGGTGCGTTCTGCCGAATGTTCAGCAGTTCTTCCCTGGTGAAACTGATGGCAGGAATATAACTAAAGATAGGACAAACTAACAAAAACACAAAAACATATGCGGAGCTCGTCACGGAGGCAGCCATCCTGTATCGGCGCCAGCGATAGATCTATATTAATATGATCTTAGTTCAGCTGTTATCATGATCTCATTTGTTGATCTGAAGAGTTGAGGAGACAATTACAGTAAACTACAGAAATCTAAAGTGTCCAGATTACTCTGATTCACTTTCTTAATCAGATATTGAGTGTCTTTAATTGCTTTTCTCTGAATAAATTTGCAACTGCATTTTTATATTTAAGTATTATTTTCTTAATTTCTGATTGGTGAGATTTCCTCAAAGTGCTCAAAGTGATGCTCAAGTGTTTTTACGCTAAAATATAGATATTTGTGTGTTTCAATCTTCCGAAGTGTTCCATAGATTTAGAACTTCAATTGATTCCAGCTGGTGATGGGAGAAAAGACCATTTGAAGCTTCGAATCAACTGCTTCACAATTTGATTCACGCAAAATGAAATGCTAGTAAATACATGCTGGAACGCCTGCGGGTCAAAACTTTATAAATGTAACAAACTCATGTCAAAAACATGCAAAAGACCGCTCTTCCAAAAACCAATGCAAGTGCTTTATTAAAAGTATAATATATTAAATGCAATTAAAATAATAAAATCCCATTAAATATGAACTGTCGTATGTGTTTTTTTAAAAATAATAATTTTTTTTGCATGGCTTGATTTGTCTGTTTTGTGGACAGCTTGTCTAAACTATTAACAACTACACATCCTTTTAATTACACAAATGTCTCGTTGAGATGTCTACAAATTGACAAAACTGATCCGAGATCATATAAACCTATTTCATCATAGGCTTATAAATTGTCATGTTATATAAATTGACTACATAGAGAGCATCAGTAGTTCTTGTGCATACACTGAAAGCCTTCATAAATGCCTTATAAAATGTTTTCTTACTGATAACTAGCCTTCACAGTCATGAATATAACTGAAAGTGCACACAGGGTTGTCAATTTTGGTTTGCTGGCTGGAGTGAGATTAGTTACAGTTCATATTCACTTTACAGATTCACATTTCATTCAAGAAGATGACATGAAAAAAGAGCCAAAAATGCCATTTCAACTCCCTTGTTTTTTCCACGTTTTGCTTTTGGATTTATTCTAAAATTAGTATTGTAACAAGTGGTGGGCCGTTATTGGCGTTAATGTGCTGCGTTAACGCGAGACTCTTATCGGGCGATAAAATAAATATCGCCATTAATCTATTTTCAAAGTTTGGTTGAGAGCTGGGTCTATACTAAGCAAGCTATGATGACTTTCATCTTGATATTTGATATAACCGACTGGCTGAGGTCAGCCTAAAAAGATGCTCAGGACAGTTGAGGGGACACTGCTGCGCATCGTCACGAAAGCTTATCTTTCTCACCTGTTGTTAAGCCGTACCGCTTGTCGATTTAAACATTAAAGCATCCAAAAACTAGACGCGGAAAAGCTGAACAGAGCAGCTGGTTACTCGCGCGCTGTGTTCGGTGCGGAGAGAGAGAGAGAGAGAGAGAGAGAGCCGCGTATCACGGACAGCGACACTGAACCGAGCTCTCTTATGCAAAGTTCACCTCGAAGTCCCTCTTGCACCTGAACGAACAAATACAAATCGCAGTTTGAACAAACAAAAAGATGTGAAAGAGCCCAACTCAGTACTCGCGGTGTTCTGGTGCTCGCACAGAGAAAGGCGTCTCAAAACACTTGAACATCGAATTTGCTTATTTTTGCTCTTGTGCCGACAAATATATACAAAATATGTCAAAATATCCACCTTGGAAATTATGCTCGAAAAAACTGTCAGTTATTTCTTAAGTGAAAGTAAACAGTTGAGGAAAAAAATAGGATATGTATTATATTGGATGCGTTCATCCTCTCTTAAAGTGACCGCGCCTAATTTAGCTACTGGCTGCTGTAATGTTAATCCAAGAAAATGAAAGAAAATCACTCACTGCTCTTGACTGCATTACTTTGCAGTTTTAATAGTCAAACCAAAAATTATTCAGCAACCAGATATAATTTTTGATATATATAGCAAAACTGTAATAATGTGAGAAATGTGTCTGAATAAATGTAGGTTTGATTGTATATTAAATTTTTACATTGAAGACTATCCAGTGCTATTTTACATTTAATTATTTGGTTTCTGTTCCTTGACACCTACAAACTTGAAAAAAACTTAAACATTGGTGTGAAACAGGAATAAGGTTCTTTGCACCTTGTGCAATGTGGAATTAGTTTACAGCTTTTTCAAGCACTTTGTGATGCATTTTGGAAACATGAGATGAGCCCCTTTTCTAATGCACCCCCTAGCTTGATAAACCCCTTCTCAAAGACTTACTGTTTGTCAATTTTATTTGGGTAACACATATTCTGAATGCCTTCGGCAGAATTCGAATGAGCCATTTAAATCTAGATTAATCTAGATTAATTTCAAGATCACAGTGAGATTAATCTAGATTAAAAAAATGAATCTATGCCCACCACTAATTGTAACACATTTTAGTACTTTTACTGTACTGACATATAAAGAATAGCTAGTGCAGGAAGACACAAAATCTCATTAAAAAGTCATTAAAAATACATAATTATGTCCAGACACCAGCAGCCTGTAAGGGTAAATTATTAAATACTTAGCTAGTTAACTAAAAATTTTATAAGTTAATTATTAATGTTATAACAATTAAATAATGCATTAAATATTTTGAAAAAAAAAATGAAAAAAATACTTTTTTTTTTTTTTTTTAAGTTTTATCTTTAACTGTACAAGCTTCTAAATACTTTGGGGTTGAGTGATGGAACAAAAAGCCTCCTGTAGTGAATCGATGCTTTTTTTGCAAGAAAAATATCCATGTTCAAAAGTTTTTTACTTCTGCTCAACTTTTTGTAAACTTTTAAACTTTGCGGTGATGTTAGCATTGTTGATTCATGAAATTCTTGTGATGCTCCTCATTTTCTAGTTGCTGAATGAGTAAAAAATTTGCGGCTGATACTGTATGATTGAGCATTTGTGGTCCTGAACAACTGAATCATTTTATTCAGGTTTTGGTTCAAGGGTGAGCCAAATAGCTATGGTGGAGAGGAGGACTTGTATTGAAAATGAATCCTGAAAAAACATAGAGACAAAAACAAGAAAAGGGATTTGTGAGAAATAGGTTCATCTAGACTTGTCATACTTTTATCTTATTGTGATATGAGAATGTAAAATATCTGATTGAAGTTTCTGTCAGTTTATTTCATCATATTTACTGCTTCCATATGAAGGGTACCGTGGCAAACCAAAGCTCTGATGTGTTTAATGTCTTGCTCCATTATAGCAACATGTTAATAAGTCCTTATTTCAAGTCTCATTTTTTGGTCTGAAGTATTGAGATTGCAACTAATCAATCTAGTAAGGGCTGCTATTAAGTGTCTGAGGATCTGCTTTTGATATGCAGTGCTTTCTTTCTTAATAAAATTGTTGACTGACTTGTTTTATCACGGCATTTTTTGTTTTTATTTCATATTCTTGTGAATCTGGTTCCCTGTATTTGACTCCAGTCCAGCAGGACGCAGTACAGAGCAGGTTTATCAGACTGAAGTCTTCAGAGAGGAAGAGGAACATCAGATCCAGAGCACTTGCAGCTGTCATTCAGTGTCTTTCTTTGGGGCATTTAGGGACGTTTTTCCTTCAGGATCCCGTGGAAAGGACGGATTTGATTCTTTTATTTGGTTTTTAACACCATGTACACGCAAAACCGTCACTAAATTATATGTTCTTTAAGTTGTTCAAACAATAAGTAAAATGGATGTATGGCGACCGTCTGATTAGTTAAAAAAGTACAAAATAACCCTATCAAGAGAAAACCATGCAGCTACAACCTTAGCCTCTCCAACAAAGGATCGTTTTGTCATTCCGACTCCGGTTTACGTTACATTTCAGCTTCACTTCAGATTTACAGTGATCTGGACGGTTTTTAAGGGGCTTTCTTTCATAAACACAAGGCCGATTTCTGTTGATCGGGTTTTGTGAGCCATCATGGCCAAAGTGCAGGTGCTAAACGTGTCTGTTCTGGATAACCCCAGTCCTTTTGGAAACCCGTTTCAATTCGAAATCACGTTTGAGTGTATGGAGGACCTACCTGAAGGTGAGATACTTCACAAATTCAGTTTGTACGTATTTCTGCAATTACTTTGCAACTACTGACTGTTTTTTTACAGTGTCATAACGTCTAAAAACATCAAGCACCATAAGAATATTTATGGTGATTTAAGCGAGGAAATCGAAAACTTTTATTGTCACAGCTGTGAATGTTCACGCGCTCAATATTTTGGCGCCGGCGGGGAGTTCGCTGACAGCGCGAGGAGCGTGAAGAATGTATCTGTGACGCCTTCGATTGGTTGGATTATGCTTGACGTCACGTGTCGGGAGGCGGTGTGACGATATTGGGGCAGAACTTTTTATTTTTATTTTTTTTTACATTTTATGCTGTTGTATTTCTTGTGTATGTGTACTTAATTGTTCAAATTTATTGTAAAACAAAATATATTAATTGAGAGCAGAACTTGCGCCGTGGTGTCCTAAAACACCTTAAATGTATAGTTATGGTCTGTATTTTGTTTGCTAAATTGATCATATTTTACTACAATAATTTTTATGATAGTCTTAAAATAATTAAAACTTTATAAATGGATAGCCTGAATGCACTGTAAGTCGCTTTGGATAAAAGCGTCTGCTAAATGCATAACTTTATTTATTTAAATTTGTTTAGGCACGTTTCCATAGTTTTTTCACTAAACAAACTCAAATTGTATCTGATTCTTTTCACTTAAGGTTACAGCCTCCATTTTATCAATGATTAGTAAAATAACACTTGATGACCCATTCAAATTATTACAAAAGAGTTGCTGAGTTACTGTGTATTATCCAACTTTTAAAAATAGCACTGTCTGATTTATTAATAAAACCGGGTTTTGATTAAATGTGTTATGGAATTGTCATGCTTGCTCTACAAAACTTTAAATGATACTCCGCAAATCATAATCAAATATGAAACCTGAAATACATAATATAGGGACTTTAGAGGATGTTCAATTTTTCAAGCATGTAAACTCACATCCTTGTTGTAGTTTCCACTAAGTGCTCATTGTGTGATATTGTAAGTGTATGTATTTACTGTTAGAAACCAGAATTGCTTATGTCTGGGTTTCTGCCTCTCAGATCTGGAGTGGAAGATCATATACGTGGGCTCTGCGGAGAGTGAGGAGTACGACCAGGTCCTGGACTCGGTTCTGGTCGGCCCAGTTCCTGCAGGCAGGCATATGTTTGTGTTTCAGGTGGGTTCGTCATTACGACCTGGGAAATACTTGTTCCTGGTTCTGTGCAGTATGATCAGCTTCATCCAAATCTCACTTCTAAGCCAAATAAATAATACCATTTTAGAGAATAAGTTGCAGTGCACTGCCACCTAGAGATGAAATGAGAAAGTACATCTGTAAATGTGCAATCAAGTGCATGAATTTTGGAATCTCCATTCCAGAAAAAGCACATGTGATTTGATACAGATCAAAGCATCATGAATTGTTTACCTTGGATTACTCATGAAATTCAAAGGGTCATTTGTAGATACCAGAATATTTACCATCTACAAGCTACAAAGATGGTTTGGAAAAAGCATTTAGGTTTCTCAGTTTTGTCTCTCTTGACTCGATTGACAGGCGGACGCTCCAAACACAGGGCTGATCCCCGAGAGCGATGCGGTGGGCGTGACCGTCGTGCTGATCACATGCACCTATCACGGACAGGAATTCATTCGCATCGGTTACTATGTAAACAATGAGTACACAGACCCTGAGCTGCGGGAAAACCCACCTGTCAAACCCAACTACACACAGGTGAGACATTATTATGCAATATTCACTAATGTTACGGCACAGTTATATTAACGGATTAAGAAAGAGCTGGATGCCAGCTTAATATTAATATTATATACTTATATTACTAAATATTTTGTCAGTTACTGGTGAATTGAAATTTGACATTTGAAAGGGAGACAGAATTAAGACTGGAAAGCTCATTAACACTCAATAGACGTTATGTATGTTATTTGTGTAATCAAATGTGGTAATGTCGGTCACATCAAAGAGGCAGGTGTCTGTCGTGTTCAGTCTAATATCGTTTGTAATTCATTAATTCTGCTAAACGTATTCAGGGTCGCTGCTATTGTGTGTATTGTTACAGAATCCCATATTTCCATGCGTTCATTCTGTTGGGAATCGAGATTCTTAAACCGATTGATGAATATTAACTCAGTCCTGTTAATAAACTGTTTGTTTAAAGCATAGAAGTTAGATATATTTTAATAATAATTATTATAGTAAGATATTGGTAAAGTTTTACAGTAAGATGTCTTTTGCTAATATTAGTTATGAAAAATAGGCACTTATTAATCTTAATGTTAATTTCATAATGTGCTAATGCATTATTAACATCAGTGATTGTATTTTATTAAAGGCTTAGTTCAGCCATAAATGAAAATTAAGCCATAAATAATTTACCCTGAAGTGATCATAACTTCAAACTGAATTTGCCTGAAAGAAGAAAGTCTCATACACCTAGGTCTGAGTAATTTCTGGCTTAATTTTCATTTTTGGCTGAACTTACCCTTTAACATGAACAAAGACTTGTGTCTTAAACCGAAATGAACTAATGGACCCTAGTTGTAAAGAGTAAATGATATTTTAAAGAGTATTATTAGCATTGAGTCTTTACAGTGTAACGCTGGCAGATTCAAATCCAAACATTTCCAATCCTTGTTCTTTTTGATTTTTCATCTTTTTTTTTTTTTTTTTTTGCCGATTCGCAGCTGCAAAGGAACATCTTGGCGTCGAACCCTCGAGTGACTCGTTTCCACATTAACTGGGAGGCTACTATGGAAAAGATGGAAGATTCAGAGAACGTAGACCCCGCCCCCAATGTCATGCTCCCGCCCACCTCCATGCCTTGCAAAGCCCCGCCCCTTGGACTCATGCCTGACAACTCTATGGACTGCTTATAGAGCTTGAACTCAACAGCCACCTCATACATGAAGTAATAAATGTGTTATTTTTGATTTACATGCCTGCAGGTCTTACAGTTGTGATTGGACACACACACACACACTCATCTCAATCCTCTGGCACTTATTGCTCTGATCACACACACCTGAAGTGCTCAGGTAGTCATGGGACTTTGCAGGAGCTGAACACAGAGGGGCCGGACCTGCACTACCAGCAGACGTGGACTGTTTTCTTCGGTTTCTTTGTGGTGCACATCACTAGTGAGGTGAATCTCATGAAAATATGTCTGGCTCACGTTTTCCATAACATTGAGGAAAATAACAATTCTATTTTGCAGAAAGACAAAGAAGCATTTTAGAACCTTAATTGTTTTTTTTTTATTAATTTTTTTTTCCTCAAATTCTCATTACTATAATAAAAAACAAACAAACAATGATTTCTGTAATGCAGAGTTGTTTGTAATAATGATGATATAATAACGTTTGATTTAAACTGTAAAGCAATCATACTTCATGGTTGAGGTCATAATCACCATTGAGAATAATAGGATTTTCTTAAAAAAAAAAAATAATTGTGACCCTGACATGTTTTGTGAGATTCATCCTGTGGTACTTTATGATCAGGATCCGAGCAACTTTTTCTGGGAATATTTAGCTTGGATATGATCGATATACAGAACTCGTCACAATTCCAGCTCTGTTTCTGTTTTGTTGGGATGTGAGAGTATTTAGAAAAGTATTTGGTTGGTTCTTTTGTTGCCTTGTTTTTCCACATGCTATTTGTTTATGAAAAGTCTTAGATTGAATAAATATTAACTTTTGTCATTATAAAACTGCCTTTGGTTTCTCTCCATCTTCTGACTCTTTTATACGGACACATGCCCTGTGTGTGTGTGTGTGTGTTTCTCTTTATGAGGTTGCTAAGCAGCAGCTATCAGAGATGGCACTTTGGGCTGCTCCACCTTTGATCCACACATCACATCAGACAGCTGCTCTTCCTTTCATCCCTCCATCTCTCCCTCTGCTCTCGTCCCATAGTTTCATGTTGCCTCCCTCTATTCTCTGTCCTCTGATCCGGGGCTGTGAAAATATGCACACTGTGGGTCACGGGGGGCGAAGGATACACCAAACCAAACTAAGACCAGTGCTGTTGAAGTCGAGTCAGGTGAAGGGTGTTAAGACTAATTTTGATGACATAAAAATAGTATTTTGCATAGTATTTATTTCATGTGTTCTGTGCTTGACATTTGTTTTGAAAGTAAAAAAAAAAGACTATTTACATTTTGCAGGAAAGTCCTAAAATATCTAAAAATGTGATAACTGACCCCACAAAATGAGTGTCAAAATGACCTTCTATTGGCCAACATGTGTTCCGTGCCCAGTATTTTTCCTGGTAGACAACAGTTGTGGAAATATTCAATATGCATACGATTTATATTTACTTTATTAACTCAATGCAAGTTTAGTCCACTCATTAACATCATTCATAAAGCTCCGTCCGTTTGGAACATAAGGGAACGATGTTTTGTTTCGATATCGAGAAATCAAAACTCATCACGGCTTCATTAGCGTCAATCACTCCGCACATCTGTCCGTCTTCTTCCGTCTGGCCAATGGGGAGGCGCGGTGGGCGGGCTCAGTCCGGGGGGCGGAGTCTGTGTCGATGGCCACGGGAAGCGCAGCTGCATGAACGATCTCACCGAACCTGCATCCGTGTTTTTCAGCCGCGATCCCCTCCCCTGCGAGCGCCGCTCACGGAACACCCCCGCGGGGAGGCGAGAGAGAGAGGACTGCGGGCCGCGGAGGTGCGGCGAAGAGCCAGGCCAGGAAAGGACGCCCGAGTCCGGTTTGATGCTGGCGGCCCGTCCGCCCTTTAAACACGGATGCTGCTGCTGCTGCTGCTGCATTCATAAGAGATCGCTGTTTATTCGAGAACCCACCGTCCCCTGTTTTCACATCTCCAGCCGATCGATAGACGCCAGCCGCTCAAACGGAGCGTGAGAGTCGAAGCGCATCCCTCTCCACCTGCGGCTCTCCAGCGCCTGACGGGCCCAGAGTCATGGGCAACACGCCGGCCGCCAAACGGGGCAACGAGATGGAGAGCGGTGGGTGTCTTTAACGCGTCCCAGTCATTCTGTTTAGTCATCATCTTCATCTTCGATCGTGGCGATCCTCAGATGCTCTTCGGGAATGATGTCGTGCATGTGCGAGGCTTCGGCAGAGATGATGCTGATGCTGTCATGGCGATCACAGGCTCATACAATGTGTTGATGCTTTATTAAGAGCGAGATGCGCTTCGTCTGAGGGTTGCACTCTGTATAAAACAAGCCGAAGATGCTTATTAGCCTAGATTTTAAAAAAATAGGATATTTGTGTGTGTCTGATGGGTCTGGAGAAGGTCTGAAGAAAACAACAAGAACCAAAACCTACTTACTGAGATCTATCAATATAGCAATTGAACAATCTGTCATTGAAAACAACCTTATTATTTGACCACTGTGTGTCCTTCCAAGTGTCTGTGATGGTTAGGGCCTCGCTGGTGTCTTGAGGCTTGGGTTGTTTAACCCAGGCTTAAGTCGCTAACATACTAACCCTGGTTTAATCATTTGATTGTCGAGTGTTGTGATTTCACGCTTTATATGTGTAAATCTCAGGATTATTTTTCGTATTTACAGTGTTCCATTAGTGGGAACGAGTTGCAAGCTATTTTGAAAACATTTAAGTTAAAATTGCTGCAGTGAATGCTATAGTCATTGCTTAACTCATATTAGAAAAGTCCTTCGATATATCCCACCCGACCTTCCTGTTTAAGTATGAAATGTGTCAAAAACAGGAACATAAACTGCTCACGGTCTTGAACCGTTTCCCTCAAATGCTGGTTCTTGAAAGTTTCTGTGTGATACAAAAAGTATGCATATTTAATGTTTCAAGAAATCTTTAGATTACGATCGGTTTGTCTGTTGCAAAACAGCTCAAAGTTACGTATACCAGCGAAAAATCGGTGTTAACCCCCTTTAAAAATGCACGGAAACATTAACTCAGGGTTAAAAGTGGCCTTAATTTGCATGCAAGTTACATAATATACATTACATTACACAAGTTACATTATCAAAACAAAACCAATCTATATTATCACCCAGCTCCTAATATAAATTTGGATATACAAGTGAGTCCAACTTTATCTGCATACAGTACTCGCATGTAAAGTAATATATTGCAAATCTTGTTTGATTGCAATGCAAAATGTGAAGTATATTATTGCCCAGCTGTCAAATGTGACTTTATTAACTCATAAGTTATTAAGATACTATAACAATGAACGCCACAATGTTCTGTAAAGCTGCATTAAAACAATGTGAACTGTGCAAAGTGCTGCAAAAACAAGTCTGACGTTGAGTACAGTGAGAAAATCTCCTCCCGCCTCCCTTGAAAATTGTCTTTCTTTTAGCTTGCTTTATATTTTCTTCACTGAATTTGTGGGAAATTGCAGAATGGATTTGAAAATGCTGAAATGTGTTGAATGGAGCTGAGATGCTGCACTCTTATTGGAAGCTGAAGACATAATGAAATGAGTGCTGTCAGATGATTAATCGCGATTAATCGCATCCAATATATATATATACATATACATATATATATATATATATATATATATATATATATATATATATATATATATATATATATATATATATATATATATTTTTTTTTTTTTTTTAATTTTTTTTTTAGTAATATATATGTGTGTTCTGTGTATATTTCTAATGCAAATATAAATACATGCAAATAAATGCATGCATGCATATCTTTAAGAAACATATGTTATGTTTATATAGAAAATATTTATATACTTTATAATATATACATGTAAATATATGTAAAGATTTTAAAAATATATATTGTATGTGTGTGTGTATTTTTATATGCATAATAAATATACACAGTACACACATATATATTAGGTAAACAAAGACTTTTATTTTGGATGCGATTAATCGTGAGTAATCGTTTGACAGCACTTAATGAAACTGAACTTGAAATGAACTTTTTTTGCACTCCTGTGTGGCATTTTATTACATTTACCCCTGTAATGCCTGACATATTAAATATTTTTTTTAAATGGAAGAGTTAAGTGAACCTTAAGACTATATATATATATATGTATACAGTTTATAATCCAGAAACAGACTCCGACTCACAGACTCAGATTTTTAGCTTCAGGCTTTGATTTCATCCAGTCGTCAGAGATCAAACACTTTGATATTTGGATCTGATTTTAGAATGCATGTTGTTTTGATTCGTCATGCGTCTCCTAGCAACAAGCCACTCATTTCGTGAGTTTAAAGTGACTTGTGTGTGATCCTCAGTCATTTACTGTATGATGCCCAGATTCTCCACTTAAATCGGCAAGTGATGCCCAATCTAAATCAGTGAGATCTTTATAACAGTATAGCAGACTACTTACATAAAATGATTTAAATATCAGTTTTCACTCTGTATCTCCAATAATGCCCTAGTAAGATGGTATTTAAATGAGTAGTTTTATGATTAAAGCATGTATTGCAATCATATTTGAGACTCACATTTTAACATGACTTTTCTAATAATAAAAAAAAGATAATCAAGTAAACTTGAGCTGCTTCAGTATTATACAAATACGTAAAGATTTCACAGCAAAAAGAGACCATCACTCAGACGACAGAAAGACAGGGAATAGATTGTGTACCACAGGTTTTTAGCAACGTTTTGTTCGTGTTGATCATTAGAAATCAAATATGATTTACTACTTAAGTTCATGTAGTTTCTCTCTCTTCCCACAGTCAAAGAGTTTCTGGCCTTCGCCCGAGAAGATTTCCTCAGGAAATGGGAGAATCCTGCACAGGTGAGAGGAACAGAGGAGGGAAGCGCATTGAATTAGAGTAAAGAATTCATTAAAAGCAGGTGCTCTCAGGCACCTTTGGAAACGACAGCAGAATTATTGCATGGTCAGGTGTGTTTTCTGTGGCACTTTGAACAAACCCTGAAGATCACTCTTGTGCCAGTAGAAATCCACCACAATATTCTAGTATTTATAAATAGCAGGCTATATAATGCTCCAATATTAAGCTCTTCTAAACTTTGAACCAAGTTTTCACAAAATGACCGTTTCATGTGATGATGTCAAGGCAAATACTTGCTACGCTACGTCTATTTTTGCCAGGCTAACCCTATCAATAAGCACATTGAAAATAGTGCATCGCTAACAAATCAATGGTTTTTAACAGACGTCTGTTTGGAGTGATTCATGTTAAACGCACAACGGCAGGCACACAAACAATTTATATTTAACAAATATCACTGAAAATAGACGACTAATCAGTTTATATTTTACAATATTTGTTGAGGTGTTGTGTGTAAATTAATTAATATGTTAATGCAAATGACATAAATGTAGAGCACTGACACACTACAACAGTTTGTTCAGGTTTGAAGTCATTGTCATCTTCATCTGACAGTTTTATCAGGTCCAGATTTCTCTGCAGTTGTTGCACTTTGTGAAAAAATTATGAAAATCCATTTGTGTCACACAACAGGCAAACAGTACCATAAAATGTGGCAATCTGGCAAAATGTGACAAAATGAGATTGGGGAGGAATTTGTAAGATTTGATTTTCATTATTAATACATTTACAACCATAACAATTAAAAATAAAATAAAAAATTACTTTTGAGTTTAAAATATTATTTAGTAAAAAATAAACATTTTATAAAATATTTCAGTTGCTAAATTCATGAAATCCTCTTTTAATGAAATCATGTGACTTTTTTTTTTTTTCGAAAACAACGTTATTATAGTTAACTTAAACTTAAACCATAAAATACTGTCGACTGCAATAACTTTAATAACAATAAAAATATATATTTTAATTCAGCTAATATCCATTGCAACATTTCTCATTTAGTTTGACTTGATGTACTAAAATAGTTCAGTTTAAAATAGTAAAATTTTTCAGAAATTTAAATGCAAGCAGAAACTAAAAATTACAAATAATTCAAAATATGAACTGTAATAGTATCTCAAAGATACAAAGTAATACTGATTGAAAGCACCCATCGCTAGTGGAAACTGGACAGCAAGCACAGATGTAAAGACAGATGTGTTTAACGGTGGGTCTGTCCCGCAGAACACGGCGAGTCTGGAGGACTTCGAGCGGTTGAAGACTCTGGGGACGGGCTCGTTCGGTCGCGTGATGCTGGTCAGACACCGAGAGACCGGGCAGCACTACGCCATGAAGATCCTCAACAAACAGAAGGTGGGCGGGGCTAATGCCTGAGCCGTGACATCACAGTGAGACACGCTGATGTCATGACGTCCTTCCATGGTTTCTCTGCAGGTTGTGAAGCTGAAGCAGATCGAACACACTCTGAACGAGAAGCGGATACTGCAGGCCGTCAGCTTCCCCTTCTTAGTGCGGCTGGAATACTCCTTCAAGGTGAAGACTGTCTGAAATATCAATCGCTGGATGATGATGTGCCGCATGTAAAGGCGGTGTTTGGTAACGTGTGTCTGTTTTAGGACAACACTAATCTCTACATGGTGATGCAGTACGTTCAGGGAGGAGAGATGTTTTCACACCTGCGTAGAATCGGCAGATTCAGGTGAATATATTTACACCCCAGATGTGCTTTATATACAGAGCCGGTAGAAATTGGAGTCCATTACTGATTCTAAAATGTATGACAAAAAAATGAAGTTAATTGATTTAGAAATGCAAAGAGTGAGAACATATATTCCATTCGTTGTTATTAATAACATGAAGGGGGTTCAAGAGTTTAATGAAAAGATTAAGAATGATTAAGTCATAAAAATGTTCAATTGAAATAAACGGTAATGATTTGCTCCATTTGCTTTACACTACTAGTTAGTTACTGTAATTAAATGACCTTTCCTTTGAAAAATTAATATAAGGGATATTTTTCTGGAATTTATTTTAAAAAGTAAACTAATTTGGGCTTTTTTTGATGGATGCACTGTTACCAAGTGTTGATGAGAGAATAGAAACATAGGAAATATAGTAGTGATGTTGTCATGAAAAATATTAATTAAATGAAAACTATAATGTAAATTCTAACTATGCTATATTATACATATATATGTGTATATAATAAAAGCGTTCACATGTATGGTAGACAAGCTGATAGCCTTGGCTGTCTATTCATTCATCAAATATCACCATTATTTCAGGCAGAAGCTGTTAAATCAATTTTAATATCCATAAACATAAAGTCAGTAAAATGCGTGTGAACGTCTGGCTTGGAATTACAAAAGACTGAATGATTAGTATGAAAATCGTTTATATATGTGTGCCACAGATTGAATCTTATTGCATAAATGGCAAAAAAAAAAAAATACATATATATATATATATATATATATATATATATATATATATATATATATGTAATTTAGCTGATATGAATTATTATTATTTTTTTATTTAATTCCAGAGAAGAAATCGATATAGGAATGAGACGTAATAATAACAGTCTGCATATTTGTGCTTGTATTCTTTGGCTCATTTTGGTGGAGCTAAATATACAGGATTAAAACAAGCAGTGGGTTTGAGGAGTGAAAGAGCAGCAGTGCTGTCCTGAGAGATGTGTGCTAATGTCCATAACACGAGACTGTGGTTTCATCTCGCTTGTGTGAGGACGCTCGATGCTTAATGTTCATTTGTTGCTGTACTAAAATAAAGCACTTAGCAGCAGCATCATGTACAGCTCACTGGATAACAATAAAAATATCAAATCTGCTGGAGTTTTTCAACTTCACTTTTCTTCATCTGTGTTTTTTTTAACCATTACAAGATCCTTTTTGATAAATGGTGAAAAGTGTGTTTGTGCTGAATTTGCGTGAATCTCTTTTATTATTTCAGCCCAAGTGCTGTGGTTGTAACTGTGTCTTCTCTTTCTTCCTCTCTTGCTGTCTTTCTCTTATGTAGTGAACCCCATGCGCGGTTTTATGCTTCACAAATAGTTTTGACGTTTGAATATCTGCATGCCCTCGACCTGATCTACAGAGACCTCAAACCAGAGAACCTCCTCATCGATCAGCAGGGCTATATACAGGTAATCAACACAAAAACTACACAGTGTGAATCTACTTTACATTAATAAAATCAATATGTATTTTAAACAGGTATTTTTGCATCTTTCTCTGTAATACTTATAATGCAGTTTGAGGTTAAATTAAGCACAAATGATGACAAATGTTATGTTGTGACTTCATAATATAATTTAAAATGTTATAATTAGTGCTGTCAAACGATTAATCACGATTAATCGCATCCAAAATAAAAGTTTTTGTTTACTTAATATATGTATGTGTCCTTATATATATATATATATTAAAAAAATTCATATTAAATATATTTTTATATATCTATTATATAGATATATATACATTTAAATACATGTGAATTTTTTCAAAATATATACTGTATCTGTGTGCACTTATATATACTTAATAAATATACACAATACACACACACACACACACACACACACACACACACACACACATATATATATATATATATATATATATATATATATATATATATTAAATGAACAAAAACTTTTATTCGCGATTAATTGTTTGACAGCACTAATTTTATTATTTAGTTATTATGTGAAAACAGTATGAAGAATTACAGTCTTAAATTATTATTAATTAGCATCCAGTCTTAAATTTGCATTGATAGCTAATTAAGTACCGTGATAGTAACGTTTGAACTTCTCAGTGTTTGTGATGTGCTTTACATGAATATACATTTTAAATGAATATTTTTCTTAATATAATCAATTTGGAGAATATTTGACAATCATGTCGAGGGTAAATAATGACAAATGTTGTATTAGATGAACAGAAACAAAACAAATTCAGTGTGATTTTACTGTAAAAATAATACATTTGTGCCACATGCAAAAAAAAATAAAAAAACAAAACAGATTTGGGCCCCATTCATTTGCAGTGTAAATGTTGCTACAAGTGTGTCTGTGATGTGCTGTCAATCACATGTGACTCATAATCTCACCATTACTGCCGCCTCATGGCTGATGTGATGATGACATCATGACATGTTTCCAGCAGGATGCATGCATAAATTAAATTAAATAAATTCATGCATTTAGCAGATGCGTTTATCCGAATCACCTGCACTCAGGCTAACATTTTGTACCTAACATGTGTTCCCTGGGAATCGAACCCACAACCTTGTGCTGTTAACACAATGTTTCACAATTTTCTGTTTCAGGTGACAGACTTCGGTTTCGCCAAGCGGGTCAAGGGTCGCACGTGGACCCTGTGCGGCACCCCGGAGTATCTGGCCCCAGAGATCATCCTCAGCAAGGTGAGGCGTGCTGTTTCTCTGAGGAGACGGGACACGACAGCAGTCCCAGTCTCATTAATAAAGCGCCAGCACCGTAAGAGCTCACTTTCAGCTGACAGATGCCTTCTGTGCTGTACAGCTACTCTGAGCACTTTATCTGACTGAAACGACACAATTTAATATTCAAATATTGAGTAATGGGCGAAAGTTTGGGAAATTCATATTATGATTTTTTTGAAAGAAGTCTCTTCTGCTCATGAAGGATGCATTTATTTGTTAAAGAAATACAGTAAAACAGTAATATTGTGAAATGTTATTGCAATTTAAAATGTCTGTTTTATGTGAATGTATTATAAAATGTCATTTATTGTGATGCTCAGCAGAATGTTCAGCATCATTCCTCCAGTCTCCAGCATCACATGATCTTCACAAATCATGAAAATATACTGATTTACTGCATTTATTTTAATTATTATCAGTCGTGCTGCTTCAAATTGTTGTGGAAACTGTGATACATAGGATTCTTTGATGAATAGGATGTTAAAAGAACAGCATTTATTTCTAATAGAAATCTTTGATGTGATATACATCTATACTGTCACTTTGATCAATTTAATGCATCCTTGGTGAATAAAAGTGTTCATTTCTCTTTTCTTTCCCCAAACCTCACTACACCAGACTTTTGACTGGTGGTCTTCCACGGTTTCCATAAAAAATGAACACTGATAATACTCAGAAATGTTTCGTGAGCAGTATATTAGAATAATTTCTGAAGAATTATGAGACGCTGAAGACAAATACAGCTTTGAGCACAGGAATAAATGACATGTATTCTTCTAGAAACCACCTGTTTTAATTTGCAGAAGTATTACTGTTTTTACTGTATTTGTGATCAAAGCCGTGAGCAGAGGAGACTTGATTTGTTAACTTGCATCACACTAAACCTTTGAGGTTCCTGATCTTGAAATCTTCTGTTCCTCGACATGAATATGTGCAGTGGTAGCTCCACTAACATTCGCTCCGTCTGTGAAACATGCACAGTTTGTGAGTGTTTAATATCTGTCTCTCGTAGGGGTATAATAAGGCTGTGGACTGGTGGGCTCTGGGTGTGCTGATGTATGAGATGGCTGCCGGTTATCCTCCGTTTTTTGCCGATCAACCCATTCAGATCTATGAAAAGATTGTCTCAGGAAAGGTAATGAAACACTAGCGTTCAGATTGAAAATGGCTCAAATATCTCCGCTTTATCTGAGAGTCTTGTCTTGATCCCAGGCCGGTTTACTGGTGTCTGGTTCAGTTAGGCTCTTCCCCGTCTGAACCACGCTCTTGTCACAGGTACGATTCCCGTCGCACTTCAGCTCCGACCTGAAGGACCTGCTGAGGAACCTGCTGCAGGTGGACCTCACCAAACGCTACGGAAACCTTAAAAACGGAGTAAACGACATCAAAGGACACAAGTGGTTCTCAACTACTGACTGGATCGCCATTTACCAGCGGAGGGTGAGCGATCTGATGCATTCAGTGCTTCCCAAGCCTCGTAGCTCATGTTATACTGGATGTGGTTTAGGATCATCACAAGCAGTGCTGGGGGTACACTAGTTCTGTCATCAGATTACTTTTTCAAGGAACTACTAATGTAATGTGTTACTTTTACATTTACAAGACAAAATCGGACTTAATTTTTCACTTAAGTAACACCAGTTACTTTGTTTCCTCATTCATCCACGACACTCTCCTGTCTCCGTGTTTAGAGAAATTGGAGGCACTTCCTTCAGCCTCAGATATTTGGTGTGAAAGAACCTGCCAGAGATATCACTTTTGAGTTTTTTGTACTTTAAATTAAAAATTGCATTTATGCATTTAGCAGACACTTTTTTCCAAAGCGACTCATGATTCAGGCTATCAATTTTTACCTATTGTGTGTTCCCTAGGATTCAAACCCTACACATTACGCTTGATATTGCAATGCTCTACCAATTGAGCTACAGGAACACTTAATTGATCTTAAATGTAAAAGACACGTCCCAGCTCAGGAGTCAGAAAGTGACACGATGCATTACTTTCCATAACGCTTTTCGTAACTTATTTATGAAATAACTCAATATTGTAATTCATTACTTAAGTAACTTTCCCCAGCACTGATCACTAGTATTATTAAACCATATCATTTGTCATAGTTAAAAATTGGAGTATAAGAGTATGGTTTAAAGCAAATATCAACATCTGTGACCTGCATTACATTAATATATTCTGAAACAATACTTTTTTTTCTTGCTCCTTTTTCTTTAATAATCAGAGCAATTCGCCAATTATTTTATGATTCATGTTAAGGGTAAATTACGACAAATGTTAAGTTAGATGAACAGAAATATATCAAATTCATCATAACGTCGATATTTGTGAAATGTATATTATGGACTTTCAGTCTCATTTCTGACGTAGTATTAATAGCTAATTAGTAACATTAGGACTTTTGTCCTAAATTTTAAGAGCAAATATCAAATTTTGTGATCTGCTTAACATTTATATATCTTAAAGATGTTTTTGTACCTTTCTCTGTATTAGGAAAATATTTTTCTGATCCAAATCAAGGGTAAATCATGATAGGTAAAAATTGATAGCCTGAATGCACTGTATAAGTCGCTTTTGATAATGTCAGATTCATTGTGATAATGCATATCTGCGTCACGTACAAGGGGCTTGATAGGATTATATTCGTTATTAAAAAATACAAAGAACAAAGGAATGAATTATTGATATTGCCGAGTGCTTAAAACGAAAAAAGTAGCATTTCATCCATATTTCATACTCAAATGTAAACTATGAAGCAGCAAAACACAACACTATGAACTATATAATACACTAATATTATCTCATTTCTTGGGTGTGTTTTTGCAGGTGGAGGCCCCGTTTGTGCCTAAATGCAGAGGGCCCGGGGACACCAGCAACTTCGACGACTACGAGGAAGAAGAGATCCGTGTGTCGTTCACGGAGAAGTGTGCGAAAGAATTCGCCGAGTTCTAGGGGAATAAGTGATAGAAATCAGAAAGAGAGAGAGAGAGAGAGAGGAATATAGATGGAGAGAGAGAACGATAAAAAGTGCATGAATCCTAAAACCGATCCTTCCTTCTGTTAAACAGCAGAGAAACCAGCGGAAGAGAGCAGAGAAGACCTCCAGGGCCTTTATCATCTCCTCTGTTTCAACCATGTTTGTAATTTTCTATTTTTTTGTTTAACTCTCTGTTGGCGTGATATTAATCATGATGGATTTGATTGGGTGTAAATGCAGGTCTGTGGACTGGGATTGTTTTTGCCGCACAGAGACAGACGGGGTTAAGTTATCGTCTATTCAGAGATCATCTCTCATCTTGAGCAGTTACTGCTCTCCACAAGGTCTCCAGAACTACCATACAGAAACATAGAAAAAGAAAAAAAATATGTATTCCTGTGTAATAACCGAAATATTTCGGTCCTGTCATGTGTTTCTTTATTCTTAAAAATGCACTGAAGGGATGACAAAGTGAAAGTGGCATTGAAAAGAAGCCATGATTTTATCAAATGAGCACCTCTTTTTTTTTCTCTTTCAGCTGTAGGTCCACTGCGCTCTGTAAAATATTCACGGATGAACTTTGAACTTTCACCTCTGAAATGTGCCATGAAATCCTACAGGTGTCAGTTGTTTCACTTGATTATAGCTGACAGATAGCAGGGGTCCTAAAGGCTGCGATGACGGGCCCACAGCCTTCGTGTAGAGGAGGGGAGGAGTGTTTTTGTTTAATTTGTTAATACTATAACTGTTACAGTTCTCATTGGGTTCTACATTTATAAAACCTGACGAAACCGCACACGTTTCTGTGCGTGATTGACACGGCGAAGCCTTGCGGTCGACGCTCTCCGCATCGCTCTCGCCGTTTTCACCATTTCTTCCCTCTTTATTCTTCCATTTCTGCATTTTTAAATAGGCAAAGTCTTCTCTCTGAATGGGTGCAGTGCATCTGGCTCCTTTCTGGGTGAGAATTTCTTACACGCACCTCTCTAGGCTACAAATATCTCCTAAGCTGGAGGTGAACTCAGTGGATACCAGTGCTAACTCCTGAGGACATGGTTCAAGTTAATTGTGATATTTTGCACCACAAGAATCATTCCAATAAAGTATTACTATAAATACCAAACAGGTTTCCGTCCCTTCATGTGCAATAGTGGAAACTCCTAACATTGAGCTGAGGTCTTATTTGGCTTTCTTCAACTGTATACCTGGATGTATTTTGGAAATGCAACGGCAAATAATTGTTTTAATCATGTCACTATGTTCCATTTATTTATTTATATATCTATATTTATTTATTATTATTTTTATTTTATTTTTTGTAGTTTTTTTGTGCTTGTAATTAATGCACTGCAAATTTTAGGCCAGTTTTATGAAAAGTGCATGAATATATATATATATATATGTTCCAATCTGTTAACAGCTAGCAGTGACGTGAGGACTTATAAAATAGAACTAGACTTGTCGACCATCTGTCATGTAACCATTAAACACAGATGCGTTTCACAATGTTATTTAAATGAATATCGAGCTTGCCTATGGAAAATCTGTTGCGTAATTAGATGTGATGATAGACTGTGGCGCGAGCGTGAACAAAAGCGCAAAACGTGTAACTCCGCAATACCACCTTAAATGAGCGCCTCGCATAGACGCAGAGCGCAGCGGAGGATTCTCTTCGGAATGTAGTCCACCTTAAGCGCACATAGAGGGTAAACGCAGGCGTAGAGCGAGGCTTCCGCTTCATTCCCAGCCGGGCTCGGAGCGGATCACTTCGGGGACAAGAGAGAGGCGCTCGGCCCAAGCCAACGGAACCAGTGCTGCAACATGTCGGAGCCGAAATACCGAGAATGGATCCTAGAAACCATCGACTCCCTGCGCTCGAGAAAAGCCCGACCGGACCTGGAAAGAATCTGCCGAATGGTCCGAAGAAGACACGGCTCAGACCCGGACAAAACCAGGGCTGAACTAGAAAAACTGATCCAAGAGCAAACTGTGCTGAAAGTTAGCTACAAGGGGTCCATCTCCTACAGGAACGCTGCTAAAGTGCAAAGGAAATGCAGAAAGAGAACGGAGCAAACCCCCGACAGCGGCGAGCCGCTCGGTGAACACGACAAACACGCCGGTTTCATTAACAACGACAGCGCGCTCAGCCTCACGGACCAAGAGGAGTGCGAGGACAAGGAGCCCGAGGAACCCGGCGCGAGCCCGTGTCCTGACCCCCTGCCTCAAACCTCGCCCTCCGCTTTTGTAAAGGAAGAGCAGATTTTACCACAGTCTAGCGGAAACAGTTTTGTTAGTTGTGGCGCATCGGGCCACTCCGCCGGGAGCGTGAAAGCAAGTGCATCGAGAGACAAGAGATTAGTCTCCGAGGCGGGGGCGAGCGGCTCCTCTCACCGCGATGCTTCAGGCGCGAGCGGACGGGCCGAGGGAGACACGCCGCTCGCCGCTGGACACGAGGGCAGAGATCAGGATGAGGAGGAAGAGAAAGAAGAGAAAACTTGCTCGAGCGTCAGCAGTCCGCCTCCGAGAAACAAGATCCCCGCGTCCCCCAAACCTAAACTCAAGGTGGGGGCAAAGGGCGCCGGGGCGCGCTGCTCGGAGTCTCCGGACGGGAACAGCGCTGATTTGGGCGATAGACTCGTTGCCGCGGTCCGAAGTCTGACCGAGAGACACCGGGGCTCCGCCGCAACGCGGGGCCACGCACCGCCGGGACTCAAAGAGATCCTCGACTTCCTCAGCACGCAGCGAGGGATGCCCGAGGAGAAGCTGACCCGCAACCGCGTTAAAGTGGTGCTGGAGCGCGAGATCGAGAGGGGTCGTCTCCGCAGGACCCGCCTGGGCCACATCACTCTCCCCGCGCGGGGGATGGGGGCGGCGAAGCCGTCCGCGCGGCTCCCGAGGAGCGCACCGCAAGACAGACATCTCGAGAAAAAGGTGACTTAATATTTCCAACACGTCCTGCGCAGTCGTGGCATAAATAAATGATCGTGCTTCGAGAGAGAAGCGAAAGCCAGACAAGAGCGCAGCCGCGCACCGTCTGATTTCCGCTCTTTTCTCATGCGCAACTGTGCGCCAGAGCAACCAAACTGTGCGTGTCTGAGGCAGACGCGCTTTTTGTGCTTGGTGAGGTCGTGTTGTGTGCAAACGGTGGGAGAACCGTGTTTTCTGTTAGACACGCAACTGTCTGCGTGCCCTGTTTCACTTCGGCGTCTCAGCACAAAGGTGCGCCGCCCGCCTGCTCTCGAGCGTGCGCGCGTGCGAGACACCGTCGCTGCTCTTGTTCCGTCGCTCTAATAGACACTCATCACACACAAGCGCGCTGCACGGGGCGCTGATGAATGACTGATGTCTGCGCGACAGCGTTAGTGGGATTTCACAGGCAGGGCCGATGATTATTTTTGCGTTATAAGTTGTGCTGGATATTTTTCACTAGGCGGTGTCTGTTAAGTTAAACTCGCACGGAAAATGAAAAACAGAAGGAGGGAGGGGGGACCAGAGGCTCGGGTCTGTTTTCTCGGGCGAGCCGTCGCTCAGTGCAATACTTCGGTGAAACGAGGTGAAAGCAGTTGCGATGGCGGAAGACCGCTGCATGGCGAGCCGAGCGCACACAAGCCTCTTAGTTTCGTTCTGTGCGTGCGAGCGATGCTTCCTTCTCTCTTCTTCTATCCTCTCTGCGTTTGATCAGGTTTCTCAAGCACTGTCCCGCTCACTCACACAACAAACTGATCACGAGCCCCACTGCGTTACTCAGTACGTGCTCAGATCGGTGTTATCTAATCAAAACCACTGGCGTGAGAATCCGTAGCGCTTGGATGTTTGGGGCAATCCGTGAAATCCCGCAGACGACGGAGGACTCGTACAAAACAGGCTACGGGCGTCCTAACCGCTATTTGGCCTTTTCCCGTAGAGGGGGCGTCCAGAGTAGTTCTCTCTCTCTCTCATGTACATTTGCAGCTACTGTGATGTAAGGTACAGTCACGATTAAATCCATCCTCTAAAAGTGTTAAGTGTAACTACTGTTGGTTAAAAGTCCATTAGAGCTTTTTTTTTTAAACGGGTGTCTATTCCTGCTGGTCAGGAGGAGGTGAAGGAGGAGGAAAGGATGGAGGTGGAGGGTGAGGAGCATGGCCCGGCGGAGGACTCTCCCCAGACCCAGGCTTGCACTGACCCAGTCTCACCGGACACAGAGGTCCAGGTCGATCACAGCCCCAGCTCCCCACTGACCTCGGAGGGGAAGTCCCAGTCATCTTCATCGCTGGAGACGGCAAACCAGAGCTCCTCACGGCAGGAAGTAGACGTGGGCGGACGTGAAGGTACTGTTTCTGTTTCTTCAAAGAAACATTTTCTAGTATTTAAATCTGATTTTCCAGCAAAACATACAAAATTGCTTAAGAGAAACTGTTCAGAATAAGATGGAGAACAGATATTATTATTTATTTATTTTTTGTCACTTGGACAAATAGTCGGTTTCTTGTTTTAAGCATTAACTTTGTAAAAGTTTCTCTTAGAACAAATATCTTAATATACATTACTGTTTTGAGGATTGTTTTATGGTTAGATTTTTTAAATTGAAAAATTGGCAATACAAGAATAAAATCAAAGTAAAATTCTGAAATCTCGCCATTCTCTTTTATTTTACTCGATTAAAACTCATCATTTAGCATTTAATTCACCACCACAATTTTTATTGTCTCATACAAATCTATGCTTTCATAGGCTCTGTACACTTCCGCTAAAAGCCACTCATTCAGTGTTTAAGGATTGGCTCCTTTTCAATTCTCGGGTTCAAATTTGAATCAAATTGGCCACACCTCACAGGAAGTTAAATCTGAGTCACAGGAAGTGGAATTTATTAACTCACAGCCCTGCTCAAAATAAAGTGTTGACCTAATACAGCCCTTATCAAAGATCATATTTTTTATGAATGTTTTTGCTCATGGACTGGCAGGTCATGAGATACTTTAAAGCTATGGAGGATGAAAGAATCATTATGAGGACTTTGTCCAGATGGTGCATGGATGTGAGGGTTTGTTCATTTTGCACATGAATCAGATTTGTTTTTCGCTCCCGTTATCTAGGTCCACCCTGTCATTTTGCAAATGAATACAGACATGGGCTCCCTGCAGATGTGTGACAACTGTCTATGCTTGAAATCTTGTGTCATAACAAGAAATTATAGCATTTAAATGTCTCTCTCTCTCTCTCACACACACACACACACACTTTCAGAGCAGACAACGTCAGTCGAGCCCGAGGATGCTGGTGCTGAGAAAAACACAGAAGCGCCCGATCAGCTACATCCCAGCTCTGAGGTAATGACAGCCAGTGCAGAGTTGAATTAAAACCTTTAATGTTTTAATATCGGAGGTCCTTCTCTTATCCCGGTCGAATGTGCAAAGACATGTAGGCCATTCATAGGTTGACTTCCTGAAGTGTGCAGGCTCTATCTGTCAGTGAAGCAGTTTCGGCCCAGATCTGGCCGGCATGGATTTCACACGGGCCAGATGTGGGCCGGTTCTGGGCCAAAACTGCTTACTGTATGGGAAACAAAAGGGTTTTTCAGAAAATCTGTTTTAGAAACAGTTTTATATATATATATATGCAGCAATTAGATAATATGCTTGACATTTAAAATCTTTCGTTCTGCTGTCAGTCATTTCACTCACCCTAGTCTTACTGAGAGCATCTTCTTCTTCCTCGTCCTCCTCTAGGATCAGGTGATTGTGATGTCAGAGACAGAGAAGGCTCCCTCGTCATTACCTATGAGAGACTGTAAGTTCTTAGTGTGTGCTGTCCTGTCTCTTGTGTATGTGTTAATGTTCAGTATGTATCTGTGCCAGTTAATGCTTTAACTGTGTGCTGTTCTGCACGTTTGTGTGATAATTTATATTGCTGTGTGTGTGTGCTGTTTTGTTGTTATTCTGTCTTACATGTTATTATTTTGTATCTATTTGTTTTTATATTTATTCTTTAGAACTGTCAGTTTGTTATCACAAAAATATGAAGCAACACGGCTGTTTCCAACACTGATAATAATCAGAAATGTTTCTTGAGCAGTAAATCAGCATATTATAATGATTTCTGAAGATCATGTGACACTGAAGACTGCAGTAATGATGCTGAAAATACAGCTGCGCATCACAGGAATAAATTACATTTTAAAGAATTTTGAAATCCCAAAAATTACTTTCAATTGTAATTTTATTTCACATTATAAGATTTTTTCAGTGTTTTTTTTTAAGTCCCAATAAACCAAAAAAAGTATCAGTTTATACACACACACACACACACAAACACACGCACACACACACACACACACACACACACACAGTTGTTAGTTTTGTGTTGTTGTAGCATTCTATTTTCATACTATTGTGATTCAGATTCATACAGTTTAAAGTGTTTTATATAGTTGTGTCATTTTGTGTTATTGTATTGTAGTTGTGTTTTTGTGTGTGTGTGAGTGTTTATTTTATATAGCTGTGTGTGTTGTCTGTCAGGTTCAGGCTGTAAGCTGGAAGTGGGAGTGTCGTCTTGTCTGCTGACCCCCTCGGCCTCACCAGGAGCAGCTGAAGAACGAGGGATGAATGAAGGAATGTGAGTACTAGCAGACTGAGAGAGAGAGAGGGAGAGAGGGTAGAGCAGAGAGAAAAGGCTTTGTTTGGGGGAAAAAATATTAAAGTCTGAGTAAAACACCCATTGACCTTCTAACAGGAATCGCCAGAAGTCAGTCATAATGAAAGAAATGAAAACTGAAGATTGAGGGTTGTCTTCAAGTCATGATATTACATTTTCTTTCTGTCTCCAGCATACCTTCGATTTTATTTTTAAATCTACATATATATTTGAATAAATATTGATGTGTTGGGTGTGTTCTCAGAGCTGGCTTTGTGAAGCTGGAGACGGGTGGCATGAGCCCGGTGGACTGGACTGTAGCAGACGTGGCCAGCTACTTCACCGCGGCTGGATTTCCAGAGCAGGCGCTCGCCTTCAGGACACAGGTGCGCTGAACTGAACCGCATGACCCTTGATGAGTTCAGACCCTGCGTCACTGGACTGTGCTGTAGAGAGAAGGTGTAACTGAATCTTTGTTCCTGACAGGAGATCGACGGGAAGTCCCTCCTTCTGATGCAAAGGAATGATGTGCTGACAGGCCTGTCAATCAGACTTGGTCCCGCCCTAAAGATCTATGAAAGACACGTGAAGGTTCTGCAGAGGACCCATTTCCAGGATGATGAAGCTTTCTGCTGATACACACACACACACACACACACATACACACACACTTATATATATTAGCTGTTGTGTATGACAAAGTACGCCTGCACATATACCTACAATATTTACTCATCCCAGAACACACATATTTCTGAACACTTTCAGTGGGACTGTTCAGGACTTTCTGGACAGAAACAGTTCTTGTTTTTTTGTTTTTGTTTTTTTTCAATCGGTAATCCAACAGCTTTTGGAAAAAAAATTAATAAATAGTAAAATGACCAGAACTAAGCAGAAGTATGTTGTGAGTTTAGGAGAAAGAAGACTGAAGACAGTTCCTTTTCTTTGTGCAGTTAATGCTGCTCTGATGGATACCACTGTTTGGATTGTGACCTTTGACCCTGAATGCATGTCATCAAGCGGGGATTTGTCCTGCAGTACTTATTCAGTCCAGTAGAGGGAACAGACAGAGAACATCATTTTTTCTTTGTGACCTCACTGGTTTCAAGTTTGTCACTGAAACCAGACAAAGGCTGGATGGTTTCCACTGTGCACAATATGTTCTGTTAAAAAATCCTGGTTACAGTTTGAAAGAAGTCAATTCTGACTGGATATTTGCTCTTAACATGTTAACTCGTTTGCAATGACACTGAAACCCTTGTCTTCCTTCAGTGATGGACTGAATATTTCTTCCTAACATTCTGGAATGAGCTTCTAATGTTCCTTCCAGTGTCCGAAAAAACCTTGGTACGCTTGTGTAGACCTCTTGGGCGCATCTCACAGAAAATCTCCCTTTAAAGTGACTTTGACTCCTTTAATCTCGGATTTGTGGAATATCACCATTAATAACTGAGCATAATTTTTGTAAATATCAATACATGTTTAAGCATATTCCTTCACCAGCAGTTGAAGAATGTGTCTGAATGTCCTCAAACGCACAGAAAGCCCCGAAGCCATGCAGCTCTTCAACTTCACAGTTTGTGGATTATATCTGTATCAGCCCATCAGATGAATATTGTCAGAACTGAGAAATAAAGGATGGGTCCATTTAACAAATGACAAGAACTGACTTGTGGAAGTGGGACACACTGAAATGCTAACACGCTTGCTAACCTGTGCTTTCGCTCCAGTGTATTTAGCATCGCTGGACTGATCACACATACAGATGGATCCATCACTCTTGTAAATAGGACTGTTACTGATTCTGCCACCAAACACAGGTTCATTTCCATCGTGAAGAGACCCTGACTGAGTTTAAATTGCTCGAAAGGTCAGTCTGATTTCAGATTAGAGTAACCTTCGTTTGGCCTGACAATTGTAGCACCTTGAATTCCTCAAACTCTTTTGATTTATTTATTCCTTTGTATGTTTGTTTATAAAACTGTATGGTCATTTTTATAATGTTAACAACTTAATGTCTAAAATACGAGAATGTCCTTTGGTTGATTTACAGTTTAAAGACCACTGGCAACAGAAAGCTGGAGCTCACTGCGATGTTGTTAATGCTGTTCATGCCTTTCATGATGAACCTATTTTCTACTCTGAACCTATTAATGAAGTCGAATGTCAACAAAAAAACTGTTAAAAGTTTGTTTTCTGTGTTCTCAGTGAGTCTTTGTAATAAATACATCACTAGATTGCAAGAAAACAAGCAGCACAAAGCTATTTTAAGACAAAAAGCTATAAGTGTTGTTAGAGATTGAAACGTTGGAGGGTTTGCCAGCAGAGGGTGACACGGAGACCCAAATGTTTGGTCTGGGATACAACTGTAAATGTCATCAGGGTATATGTTTACCTACAGCCATAAGATACGACTTTAGACCAGCATCCACCTCGATGAATGTAGATGCTGGGAGTGACTCCAAAAGAAAAGAAAAAAAGCATTGTCCAATAATTGTGTAAGTTATTGAATGTCCAAGTGTGTTCATTTTGAGGAACTTCTGTCTTGGTTGTTTCTTCCACCATTTCTGTTGTTTTGTAATGAGAAAGACGGAAAGCTTTTTGATTACTTGCATTAAAAAGTACTTTCCAGATGAGTGCATCGATGAACTTTTCACTGTTTGTGAATGTGTGTTAGTTGAAGACAGGAATGTCTGGAATGAGCTGAGTGGGAAAGAGGGCAAGCACTTTCGAAAACAAAGGAAAACTCTGAAAAAGATTCAGAATTGCTCACTGTTTGTGTACATATGCATGCAACTTGGGTTATTGCGACAGAAACTTATTTATATGTGAGGGGATGGGTTTCAGTAATCCAGTGTCTAGGCATGGATCCTGTGCAGCAAGAGCGTCACACACACACACACACACACAGCAGTGAACGGAGGACTCCAGACTTCTGACCTCTAGAATAAGGATAGACTGATTTCTGATCGTCTCCGTCCCACACTGGCTCTTCTCTTCAGATAAACATCTGCCCTGCAATGCCAGCCACTGGACCCTCAGAGTGAGTATAACTGCTAAGCCTCGGTTCATGTGTGTGTTTGTTTGGTTGGACTGAATGTGTAAGATTCGTCAAAAAAAAAAAAAAAAGTTTTTAATTGTTAAACATTGCATTGGCAGAATGTTACAGTGTTGGTCTCTTTTTATAGGACTCATAATATGTTTAATAACTCAAGAAGTAATGTGTATGTGTTTGTGTTCGTCTGAGTAGTTTGATCTTAGCAGTAGACATAACTTTGCTCTAAAAACAGACCAGTGTCACATGAAGAAACAGGAGACCAGACAGCAGGGCATGAGTGTGGGCTTGTATTCACCAAGCGACCAAGAACTGCTTTCACCTTTCATTCTCCTTGTTTACACACAGTTATGACTAAAAAATGGGGTTTAAACCTTGATATGACCCAGTATACTATAATTTTCTCAATTACTTTTATTTTCATATTTGAATGTACATAAACTATTGATCTGTTAGTCTTTATGTAATGTATGTTTTCTTTCTAATTTAAAAAGCCTTGCATGTTGTTCTATTTTTATTTCTGTCAGTTTGTCGAACAGTACAAGAGAAGCTAATTGTCAGCTATTGTCTGTGTGGTTTAGTTTAATATTCCTACACTATTATAGTATTTATATGAAGTGTTTTTAAATATCTCTGGTGTGTTTATTAATCAATTCTGAAAAAGGATGCAGCAAAACAACAACAGTAAGCTTTTACTCATGTGCTGACTTGGCATTTATAAAGAACAATGCATGTACTTCAATTAATGTTGTGGAAAATTGGATTGTGCTTTAAATAATACGCATGTGTGTGTGTGTGTGTGTGTGTGTGTGTGTGTGTGTGTGTGTGTGTGTGTGTGTGTGTGTTGAACAGTCCAAAGTCGGAGGATTACTCCACTGCTATTCTGAAGCAGAAGATTCGGCCGAATCGACTCATCGTGGATGAAGCCAACAATGAAGACAACAGTATTGTCTGCCTGTCACAGGTAACCGGTCTATTTGGGTGTGTGTTTGTGTGTGTACCAACTTACCCATATTTTGTGGACATTTTTTGTACTCAAAAATGAGGAAAACCTGATAAAATTGCAAAAAAAAAAAAAAAAAATTGTTGATGCCCTTATTCGTAAAACTGGTCTAAAAATAAAGTTTTTTTTGAGACTGTAAAAATGCAGATAGTTTTCTGAGTGGTAGGGCTTGAGGTGGGTTTAGATTAAAAAGTCTATAACTATCTGTAAATATAAAAAAATGGAAGTCTATGTAATGTCCCCATTTAGACAGCTAAGTAAATGTGTGTGTGTGTGTGGTTGAGTGTTGACTGATAAAACTGCAGTGTACTTTATATCACTAGCTGCACCAAGTTAAATTGCAAAAAAAAATTGTTCTAAACAAATTTCCCAAACGTGCATCTAAATCCCTGCATGGGTGTTACAGGTTAAAATGGAGGAACTGCAGCTGTTTCGTGGAGACACGGTGGTGTTACGCGGTCGTAAGCGGAGACAGACGGTCTGCATCATTCTCACGGACGACACATGTGGCAATGAGCGCGTGCGCATGAACAGAGTGACCCGCAACAACCTGCGTGTGCGCCTCGGGGACGTCATCAGGTGTGTGGGGCTGGCGTCTGGTTTCACTGCGAGATCAACCAAAAAACTTATCTGCTGCTAGAGGTAAAGCAAAATCATCTCTGAAACATGTGATATGATCATGCATATGTGTGTGTGTATAGCATCAACGCTTGTCCAGATGTCAAATATGGGAAGCGCATCCATGTTCTGCCCATTGATGACACTATCGAGGGGCTAACAGGCAACCTGTTTGAGGTTTTTCTAAAGCCGTATTTCCTGGAGGCCTACCGACCTGTTCACAAAGGTACACACGTTTATTAAGTGTGCTAAACACGTGAATATAAGAGTTTGGTTTTGCATTTGGGTTAGGTTTAGTGTTAAGTGTGATTTTGTTATTCAGCTCTAGATTGGATTGTACATTTGGGCAGATGGGGTCTGAAGAGAAGTCAGGGTTTAATGTTTTGGTTAATTTAGTAAAACAGAACAATACTATTTTTGCGACGTGATTACTGTGCACTACTTACCTAAAAAAGCTTGATCCATTTAAAAGGGCTTTGTTAATCAGGCAAGCAGGCAAATTTTCCTCAGCGCCAATTATAATGATCTACCAATGGAAGATGCTATAGCACTGCAACACATCAGTGTTATTTTACTATTTTTTATATACTATTCTAGTATTTATTAATATTATTAGCTTTCATTTGATGTTTTTTATTCTCTTTATTATCTTGTTTTACTTTTAGTAACTGCAAGTATAGATTTTTATCTAATATTTCTGTTTCATTTTATGATCGCTTTATCACAATTAAAAGATAGAATACAGATAATATTTTCAATAGATTTAGTTTTGATTAGCAATGGACAACAGTAGTCCAGTACACACACACAATAGTCTATGCATCATATTTTACACTGCACCAAAATTCACCAGAGTTTGTTTACTGTTATGCTTCCTGCAGGTGATATTTTCCTGGTGAGAGGAGGCATGAGAGCAGTGGAGTTTAAAGTCGTAGAAACAGACCCCTCCCCACACTGCATCGTTGCCCCGGATACCATCGTCCACTGCGAAGGAGAGCCAATCAAACGAGAGGTATGTGTGATTTCATCATACCTGTACAGTTTCTCCATGTCAGCCTCTGCACCACGTCATGATGTCATATGTTGATGATGTCAGGATGAGGAGGAGAGTCTGAATGACATTGGGTATGATGACATCGGAGGGTGTCGTAAACAGCTGGCTCAGATTAAAGAGATGGTGGAGCTGCCTCTCAGGCACCCAGGCCTCTTCAAAGCCATCGGCGTGAAGGCGAGAATCACCACACACATCTAACAGTTTACAGTATCTCTCTGTTTCCTTACTGAACTAGACTTTTTAGAAAATCACTCACACTTGTGTTCCTCAGCCTCCGAGAGGAATTCTGCTGTACGGTCCACCCGGGACGGGCAAGACGCTGGTGGCTCGAGCTGTAGCTAATGAGACAGGAGCTTTCTTCTTTCTCATCAATGGTGCATACGCACACTTGAAAGCCACAGTCTGAAACTGTTGTGACTGTTGGTTGCCCTGCAATAACGGACGCCTGTAATCACCAAAACTCTACTACAGAATGGAAATGAAGGCTGCTTATTGATATTTTTTACACTGACATCCAATTCACTTCATGTATTTACCTTGAAAAGCCAAACAAATGAAGATCTGGCAGATCATAATATCAGTAACTGCTGTATTTCAATATTGCATTTCCTGTGCTTAATGCCGTTGCTTTTGTATCCCAGGTCCTGAAATCATGAGTAAACTGGCAGGGGAGTCTGAGAGCAACCTGAGAAAAGCTTTCGAGGAGGCCGAGAAAAACGCCCCTGCTATCATCTTCATCGATGAGCTGGATGCAATCGCTCCGAAACGAGAGAAGGTAAGGAGCAGAGAAAGAGAAGCAGGTATGTTATGTAATCATATACAGTCTGGTGTTTGTCGTTGGTTTGACGGTCATGTCGTGTCTGTAGACTCATGGCGAGGTTGAGCGGAGGATCGTCTCTCAGCTGCTCACACTGATGGACGGCCTGAAACAACGGGTTCATGTTGTAGTCATGGCGGCTACTAACAGACCCAACAGTGTGGATCCTGCTCTTCGGCGGTTTGGTGCGAACATGTGCACATTCGTATCGTTCATGCTGAGAGTAATTTGCATCAACAAATGAACCCGTCAAAATATACTTTGTACAGAAAGGTCAGTTGTACATGTGTTGTAGGTCGTTTTGATCGAGAGATTGACATTGGCATCCCTGATTCCACCGGCAGGCTGGAAATCTTACAAATTCACACCAAGAACATGAAACTGTCGGACGATGTGGACCTGGAAAAGGTGGGATCGATGAGAGTGACGGAGGGGCTAAGTCATGTCGGATGTTTAATAACTGGGTGTTTCTGTTTATGTTAGATCGCCGCTGAAACACACGGACACGTGGGAGCGGATCTGGCTGCTCTGTGTTCAGAGGCAGCACTGCAGGCCATCCGCAAAAAGATGATCCTAATTGATCTGGAGGATGACAGCATCGATGCAGACCTTCTCAACTCACTGGCCGTCACCATGGATGACTTCAAAGTCAGCTTCAGCATTTCACATACACAGATGCTTTCATTTTTAAACCTTTTCCATTCCAGAGGGCAAATCTATTGCTCAGATGTTGCTCCCAAATGTAAAAAATGACAAAATTGCTTCGACAAATTCTTCAAATATTAGATTATGCATTGTGATGTATTACATGTACATGACTGAGAGATGAAAGTGAAAGATGTAGCACAACTACACAAAACCCTTCTGTCTCTCATTTATAGAGGTGCATGAAACATTGCTGAAATCCCTTCTGCAATCTAAGAAACATTACTCTACAGAAAAAATCGTATTCCTGTCTGGGAGAAACCACTGAAATATTGAAGAGATCTCTTTTGTGATCTAGCTCTCCTTTGGGAGTTATATCTATTGTTTTCTGCACTTCCAGTGGGCTCTAAGTCAGAGTAACCCATCTGCTCTGAGGGAGACGTTGGTGGAGGTTCCTCAGGTAAACTGGGAGGACATTGGAGGACTTGAAGAGGTGAAGCGAGAGTTACAGGAGCTCGTCCAGGTAAAACCACACACACACACACACACACACACACACACACACACACACACACACAAGATGGTCATTCACTTTCTCTCTCTCTGTTTAGTATCCTGTTGAGTATCCTGATAAATTTCTGAAGTTTGGGATGACTCCATCTCGAGGGGTTTTGTTCTATGGTCCACCTGGTTGCGGGAAAACCCTTCTAGCCAAAGCCATTGCCAACGAGTGCCAGGCTAACTTTGTGTCGATTAAAGGTATGTGTGTGAGGGTGAGCATGATTTCACCAAGTACAACATGTTCCTGGATCAACATCCTTGTTGATCCTGGAACAACATTCTCGCTCGGTCGACCATGTGTGAGAGAGAAACTGAAGTTTAAAAAGGGCAGGAGGAGCATGAGAGCACTTGTGTGTGTAATATATTCAATATTTTGTGCTGATTTCAGGCCCCGAGCTGCTCACCATGTGGTTCGGTGAATCAGAGGCAAATGTCAGAGATGTGTTCGACAAGGTGAACAAACTACTGTCAATGACTATCACACTTTTTACACCTGGTTTTAACATCCTATATATAGACATATTCCTGTGATGGCAAAGCTGAATTTTCATCAGTTTACTCAGTGTTTTAGTGCATTTCTTATCATTTTTACAGTTGAAAATGATTGTACTGTTTAATGAAGTATATAAAGTGTTTTTTCTTTGAACTTAATTCAAAATAAGAATCATTTTTATCAATTGTGTACATCCTTGCTGAATTAAAATAACAATTTCTTTATAAAAGAAAAAAATAAGAAAAACTATTTTACAGCTAATTAATACATCAAATATGCACATTGTTTAATGTGATACAAATGAGACTTTTTAATAGAATTCAGACATATTATTATTTACACTGCAGTGTCTCAAAAAGAGGTTTTCATGTTCCATTCATAAAAGCAGTATGAACCTCATTTAGAAGGTGTAAGTGTGCATTTTAACTGTGGGACTGTTCAAACCAGATCTCATTCTGATATATATATATCTCACAGACTGCTTTTGTTGTTGTGGTCTCAGGCGCGGCAGGCGGCTCCATGTATCCTGTTCTTTGATGAGCTGGACTCTATTGCTAAAGCACGAGGTGGAGGGGCTGGAGATGCAGGAGGTGCGGCTGACAGGGTCATCAACCAGATCTTGACAGAAATGGATGGAATGACCAATAAGAAGAACGTCTTTATCATTGGTGCCACCAACAGGTGACGAAAACTCATTTGTGCTTGCATTTGTTGGCAGTGGACAAAGTGAGGAGAGGATGTTCTCAGATTCCTGTCTGTCGCTCTTAGGCCTGATATCATTGATCCTGCAATCCTGAGGCCTGGACGTTTGGATCAATTGATTTACATCCCTCTACCGGACACGGCCTCCCGCTCTGCCATCCTGCGTGCCAACCTCCGCAAGTCCCCTATCGCTAAGGTCATTCACACAAAACCTGAGACAGACATACATGCATCTCCACATAAAACCACCTTCTAACTGTGTGTGTTTTTCAGGACGTAGACCTGGCGTATCTGTCCCGTATAACAGAGGGATTCTCAGGAGCAGACCTGACGGAGATCTGTCAGAGGGCCTGTAAGCTTGCTATAAGAGAATCCATAGAAGCAGAGATCCGTGCTGAGAGACAGCGCCAAGCCAAGAAAGAGACTGCTATGGTTAGCGTGCATGTGACTGAAAAAAATACATGGGAATCTAATCTAATATATATCCTAATACATTTCCATATATGGGAAACTAGTACTCATTTACATATTTTTCAAAATTCTGCAATATATGCATTGGCTATGTGTGGCAATATATTGATACATATGCAAATATTTAGAAATGAAGACAGATATAGCACATATACATGTTCATATATAAATATGAATGCATGTACACAAATATTCACAAAGGAGTTACAGCAGACTTCTAGTTTTTTTGTGTCAGGTTGATACAGGCTGAACACCATTAAGACTATATGTCACTTTATTTAAAAAGTAAAGGTTGTGCTCTCTTCGACACAGTGATCGTCTCTTTGCTAAATACTTTAATACGTGCAGTTCTGCTTGTGCTGTTGTTAACTAGCTATATATGAAAATATGAAACAAATATAATGTAAATAATTTTAAAAACTAATATATCTATACACATCCAGTACCATATCTTATCAAAAATGATATTATAATATTATATTATAATATATAATAAAATATATTGTCACATATTTTTCTATATATGAAAGCGGCAATTCCTTGTATATTATTCAATATATTGTAATATATTAACACAATATATTATTCTGTATATTTTCAACATATCGTTAAATTATTTAATATATTGATAATTCATATATTAGGAAATACATTTTCTTTGTGTAAGGGAATCCACTGCAGAATGGTGAGTAGGACACAAATTTAAAGAGGATGGTTAAGTCCTGGTTCCTGAACACACATGCATAAAGAAGAATATGCAATAATATACCAGTTTTTTGTTTTTTTTTTCATTTTCACTAATCAAAGTTCAGACATCATACAACTAGTTATAAAATCATTATCGTCAACTGTCTCATGTTGAGCAGCCCATCTTCTCCTCACATTTATGATAGATTAGAACTGTCAGCTTTATAATGATGTGCCTTAACACTGGACTAAATATATTATAATATTTGGGTTATTACACATTTAAACTAATAAAGATATTTCTGTATTGTATTGTGTATTTACTCTACTTAAAAAGGCACATGTATCTTGGTGACTTCATACTGTTTCCAGGATGATGATTATGACCCGGTGCCTGAGATCAGGAAGGATCATTTTGAGGAAGCCATGAGATTTGCCCGTCGCTCTGTCAGTGATAATGACATACGCAAGTATGAGATGTTTGCTCAGACGCTTCAGCAAAGCCGTGGGTTCGGGAACTTCAGGTACTCAAACACATAAACACTCAAATCACCAGTACCTCATAGCACTCCATACCTCATTTTGTTCAGTAAACTGTCTCTTATCGGCAGGTTTCCTACGGCACCTCAGTCAGGTGGAGGTCAGGGGTCAGGCCAAGGCTCGGGGGGTAATTTCAGAGATGAGGGAGACGATGATCTCTATCAGTAATCAGAGTCAAGTGTCTTCTACCGGCCCGACACCTGGTGTGTGCGACAGTGAGAGAAGAAAGTAAATTCACTTTCAACTGGATTCGGCACATTATGATTATTAATAATGAAGAATAATCAATATTAATCTCTTATAGCACTGCCAGAGAAATTCAATTGAATGCCTATTATTCTTATATAAAATTATAAGATGATGTTGTTAAATATGTGTTGATGTGAAATGCGTGCCTGACTGTATTAAAGAAGATGTCATGTCCCTCTTTGCTAAAGAAGTACAGAAGTTTTAAGAGGGATGTGATTATTTTTCTTTCTTGTTTTCTCGTGATCACGAATTAATAGTCTCGTGATCTCGACATAACAAGAGTTGTTTTTTGTTTTTCTACAATGATTGTTTGATTTTTAAAACGATGCGTGGGGAGCCTAGTGTTGCAATAGTAACGAACGCAACTTTGATGTGCATCTGTTGTGGATATTTCAGCAAGTTTTACATCGCTTAGTAATAAAGTCTACAATTAAATAAACATAGGCTAATCACTGATGATATTTTTCCACAGACAGTATGCTAAATATTTTGTTTGTTTGATTAATAGTGTTAAAATGGTCAACGTGATCAATACCACAAACACAAGCAGAGTGCCTTCAGAAGGATGCAGAGAGCTATTCTAAAATCTTTTAGAGCTGCTTGGATTCAAATCACTTTGTTTTCCTTTTATTTGAAATAAAATTATATAAAATTTGTTTGTGATTTTTATTAGTCATGTAGGATATGCTGTGACTGATATCATGTGTGTTACTAGCTTGAGATGCTGTTTGAAAACACTACCTTCTTCAATAATCGGCTAAAAACACATCTCTTCCATCTTCATATGACCCTCTAATTCTAACACGCTCTATTCTAAATCTATACTTCTCTAATCATATTGTTTTCTATCTATTTTTTCTTTTTATTTATTATACAATTAACAAAAGTAAAAAAGGCCTAAAATATAAAATGAAAACGGTGTTAAGATAATTGAAACTTGTTATAGCACTTGCATATAATTGCTGTCTTGTTGATTTTTATTTCTCCTCATTTGTAAGTCGCTTTGGATAGAATCACCTACTAAATTACTAAATCTAATGTAAATGTAAAAGTGTGTGTGTGTGGTTTCCTACAATGAAATGAAGAAAATACAAAAGATTACAGCTATGTGTAACATCAATTAAATTAGCATATACACTTCTTTTACACATACACACAGACACTTCTTATCAATATACATTTAATGATTATCAATAAAGATTAAAAATCAGGACGAAGATACACATTATAAATATGTTGTTGAAGTGCGTCCTAGATGAACACAACATCCTCATTAATAACAATCACGAACTTCAAAGATGCACAAATAAAGATATAAGTGCAAACATAATACAATACACTGATTGTCAACCTTGGTTTTAATAAGCAGTTTTTAGTGAAACTGTGATAAGTCACATGGTAAAAGTTTGGCCCATGTACCCAGCCATACCATACATTAGGCCAAAAAGTTCATTTTCAAACTTAAACCAAACGTTCATTTAACCTAATTATTTTTTTTGTAAACATTAGCTTCATAACTTACCACAAAACAAATTCGCAGACATACGAATCCACTTTAGTAAAAATTCATTCCGGTTCCACAGTACTTTCACTCCAGTTCTGTTTAACTAGGCCTGGCAATGTCATTAATAATTTAAGAAACAATGCGCATTAATACATCAAATAACTGAAATTAACGATAGCAAGTTGACTAACCGTTAGTTTTTGAATCTCTGTGGCGAGACTGTTTGGCGGGCTTTCATTCACTACAGCGGAAATAGAGCTTTAGAAGATGTCATTTGCTCTAAATGTATTTTACTGTCTATGCTCAAATTTGATTCGCTTCACTAATTTTATTTAATGGAAGCCGTATACGTACAGTTTAATGTTAATGCGACGTCTAGTCTCTGACTAGGAAATCAAACATAAATGCACCTCACGGCGATTTTATTGTATCGTTATTTTATTAACGAGAGACGCGGGAAATATGTTATATATTGACACATTAAAATCTAAAACTAATTGTTGTAATATATCTTGAAACGTTTGTTACGAAAGCAGCAATATAAGCGAATTATTTTAATGATTTTTAAGTTAAAACTTTTGACATATTTTAAGCAGACTCGAGGCGGAACAGATTAATTAGTGTGTGGAGGGCGTTCAGGAGCGTGTTACTGGTTGCGCGTGTTTACTTCCGGCGCAGAGCGGAAGTAAAGGAGGGTTTCTGGAGGTGACCGACTGGTAGTGTGCAGAATCGTTTTGATTTCTGCATTATAATAGATTATTGTCAGTGGTTGGACATTAAGCTGTCAGTGGTGGGATACCGCGTTCAGAATGGGGTCACACCTCGTGCGCAGTTACATCACGGAGAGAGATGTGACGCCAGACCCGAGGAAACCGTCCGAATATGACCCGCAGCTGGGCTTCCCGGAGCGGAAGGAGAGAGGTGAGCCAACACCGCTCCACTACACCTTCATCAGCGCGTTTCACACACACTATCCGTCACTTTCAGACTTGTGTTCGTCTGTAAACATGAACCGCGAGTCTTCAGGTCCTCGGATTGACTTTGAACTTCAGATACAAACAAGAGGCGTCTAGAAAAACATGCTCTTAAATGTGTCAGTTTAGTTGAAATTTGTCACCTGTAACCTTACTCTTGTAGATTTGCTGTCAATATAACTCGAGTCATGTAAAGTTGACTAAATTTCCAGGGGCTAGTTGCATAAACACGAACAACATGTTTGCACGGTCATTTCTAAACAACAGTACGGTAATTAGTCTTACTTAACTGATTTACATTGGACCAATCTACCTTTTTGTTACTGACTTTAAAAATGTTCTTACAAGTCTTGAAGAAAACATACTTGATGTCTAACTTTTAAAGGCTCATCTAAGTATTTTATGTGGAGGGAAAAAGGACCAAATCTAAGATTGATTTAAATTGCATAAATCTTCCTCTTAAAAACATAACATTTACTTGCATTTGGATTGCAGTTTTAACATAAAGTTCTAAACTGATGCATATTTGTCAGTCATAAATGCAACAGACAAGAAAAGGCTAATATTTCTAAATTCGCAACTAATAAAATTTAAAATGTTTGTGTGTATACACATATAGCTTCAAAGTACATTAAAATTGGTTAAAAAGCACAAATCTGTTTATTGTGAAAACAATAACATTTATTAATTTTAAAAATGTGAACATGGTTAAAATGTGGCTACTTGTTGGAAAAACAATACATGGGGGGAGATATGAAATATCAGATTTATTGATGATAAATATATATATATACACACACTCTTTTTGTTAGTAGAGTTATAGAGATATTACCCGTTTCATTCATGAATGACTGACTAATATGTTTACATAAGTATATTTATTTGTCAACACTGTGTATAAATGGATGGAATCTATATTTGCAATTTAAATCATTTAGTGTGTATATATAATTTTTGTGTGTATGTGTTTAAAAGGTTTTGACATCTTCACCCTTTGACTGAAGTGCTTGAGTTGAGCTGTCACAGGAAGTCCACTCTGTAGTGTAACAGAAAGATGAGTGTGATGTATCGTATGTTTCTTGTGGAGCTCATCTCCTCTTCTTGGTGTTATCAGAGATGGTGGCGACGCGTGAGCAGATGAACCTGGCCATGCTGCCGGTGGAGCAGCGGGATTACTGCGCACACTACCTGCTCAAACTCCTCAAGTGCAAGAGAGACAATTTCCCCAACTTCCTCGCCTGCAAACACGAGAGACACGACTGGGACTACTGTGAACATCAGGAGTAAGAAACACAACACAGTCACTCATTTAACTGCACAGGCACTGCTTCCTCCGTCGAGATGGTTTTCACTGATTTCATCTCAGCACATCACTGCTTACTCAGATTTTTTTGGTATAATATGTTTGTCTTATTGAGTTTGTCTTCTTCTTTGCAGCTATGTGATGAGGATGAAAGAGTATGAGAGAGAGAGAAGACTGAACTTGAGGAAAAAGAGGATCGAGGAAAATGCAGCATAAATATCCCACCCTCGTCTTCATTTCTCCATCTGCTGTTTCTGTATATAAATGGCTCTCTCAATAATAAAGATTATCTTGTGAGCTCTCAGAACATGAATGGAGCATTTTCTTAACAAAGACGTTTATCCAGAAACTGAACCGAATCTAGTAAAATGCTACACACTTTTCATGAATTACACAGCATGTTTTCTGAATACAGTATACAAAGAGCCAGCCAATGACAGTGTTTTTTTTTATTATTATTTAATATAAATTGTTAGGTCAACAAAACAGGTCTGACATCTGCAGTCTGCGCTAAGTTACCTTTAGCTTCAGGTGTAGTCTAACAATCACACTTGTCTCTACAGTGCTGAATACAGTCGCTGGTCTTCAACCGCTTCCTTCAGGTCCTCCTGTTAGTGGCACGCAGAACTAAACATCTTTACTAAAGTCACAGCCATCAAACTATCAGTGCACATCAGAGATCTCAAAAACTCTTTCATTAGCACCTAATGCACTCAAAATACAAAATGATAATTTTCATGAGGTTTCCTCAGATGATAGACATCATCCAGCCCACAGAGGGCGATATAGAGCCGTTAGAGCAAAGCTGGATCTGAGCTGACTTTATAATTCAGAATCAGTCTGATCGGAGAGATGAGCAGATGCAGGAAAGAGACATGACACAGTATAAAAGAGATGATTAGGGGAGGACGAGACGGGAAGAAGAGGTTAAAAAGACGAGGGGAACACTGCGTGACTCTGTCCTACAGGATGAAGGGCAGGATGGGCGAGCGGAGCGCGGGGTAGTCACGGAACTCCTTCAGGTAGCTGCGGTGCTTTCCTTTGGCCCACACGGTCATCTGAATGAAGCCCACCAGCGTAAAGAAGGCCACGGGCAGACACTGGGTCATCAGAGTGAAGCCCAGCCACGAGCCCAGCTGCGTCCACACACACACACACACCAGAGCAGATTCAGATCATGTGATGAAAACACACACTTCAGGCACGATACACATTACAACTGTGACCCTGGGCCACAAAACCAGCCATAAGGATAGATTTGTTTAAACAACTATTTGAAAATCTGGCATCTGAGGGTGCAAAATATTGAGAAAATCACTGTGGAAATGAAATTATTAGCAATGCATATTACTGTTCAAATATTAAGTTGATATATTTACAGTAGGAAATGTTACAAAATATATTCATGGAACATGATCTTTACTTAACATCCTAATGAATTTTGGCATAAAAGAAAAATCTATTATTCTGACCCATACAATGCATTTTTGACTATTGCTACAAATGCACCCCAAAGAGTTAAAACTGGTTCTGTGCTCCAGGATCACAAATATCATCAGAGCCACACTTGTAAAATTGCCAAATTGTGTGTCATATATATATATATATATATATATATATATATATAGTAACATAGAAAAATATTTAAAAAAAATACAGTGATAAATGGGTTGCTCATTGCTAGTTGATGCTAGATAACACATTAACTAATGAAGGTTATTGTGAAGTGTTACCAACAGTAATGAGAATAATTATA